>NW_028240253.1:10000-272491 GCF_028749965.1 Puma concolor
CTAACCCTAACCCTAACCCTAACCCTAACCCTAACCCTAACCCTAACCCTAACCCTAACCCTAACCCTAACCCTAACCCTAACCCTAACCCTAACCCTAACCCTAACCCTAACCCTAACCCTAACCCTAACCCTAACCCTAACCCTAACCCTAACCCTAACCCTAACCCTAACCCTAACCCTAACCCTAACCCTAACCCTAACCCTAACCCTAACCCTAACCCTAACCCTAACCCCTAACCCTAACCCTAACCCTAACCCTAACCCTAACCCTAACCCTAACCCTAACCCTAACCCTAACCCTAACCCTAACCCTAACCCTAACCCTAACCCTAACCCTAACCCTAACCCTAACCCTAACCCTAACCCTAACCCTAACCCTAACCCTAACCCTAACCCTAACCCTAACCCTAACCCTAACCCTAACCCTAACCCTAACCCTAACCCTAACCCTAACCCTAACCCTAACCCTAACCCTAACCCTAACCCTAACCCTAACCCTAACCCTAACCCTAACCCTAACCCTAACCCTAACCCTAACCCTAACCCTAACCCTAACCCTAACCCTAACCCTAACCCTAACCCTAACCCTAACCCTAACCCTAACCCTAACCCTAACCCTAACCCTAACCCTAACCCTAACCCTAACCCTAACCCTAACCCTAACCCTAACCCTAACCCTAACCCTAACCCTAACCCTAACCCTAACCCTAACCCTAACCCTAACCCTAACCCTAACCCTAACCCTAACCCTAACCCTAACCCTAACCCTAACCCTAACCCTAACCCTAACCCTAACCCTAACCCTAACCCTAACCCTAACCCTAACCCTAACCCTAACCCTAACCCTAACCCTAACCCTAACCCTAACCCTAACCCTAACCCTAACCCTAACCCTAACCCTAACCCTAACCCTAACCCTAACCCTAACCCTAACCCTAACCCTAACCCTAACCCTAACCCTAACCCTAACCCTAACCCTAACCCTAACCCTAACCCTAACCCTAACCCTAACCCTAACCCTAACCCTAACCCTAACCCTAACCCTAACCCTAACCCTAACCCTAACCCTAACCCTAACCCTAACCCTAACCCTAACCCTAACCCTAACCCTAACCCTAACCCTAACCCTAACCCTAACCCTAACCCTAACCCTAACCCTAACCCTAACCCTAACCCTAACCCTAACCCTAACCCTAACCCTAACCCTAACCCTAACCCTAACCCTAACCCTAACCCTAACCCTAACCCTAACCCTAACCCTAACCCTAACCCTAACCCTAACCCTAACCCTAACCCTAACCCTAACCCTAACCCTAACCCTAACCCTAACCCTAACCCTAACCCTAACCCTAACCCTAACCCTAACCCTAACCCTAACCCTAACCCTAACCCTAACCCTAACCCTAACCCTAACCCTAACCCTAACCCTAACCCTAACCCTAACCCTAACCCTAACCCTAACCCTAACCCTAACCCTAACCCTAACCCTAACCCTAACCCTAACCCTAACCCTAACCCTAACCCTAACCCTAACCCTAACCCTAACCCTAACCCTAACCCTAACCCTAACCCTAACCCTAACCCTAACCCTAACCCTAACCCTAACCCTAACCCTAACCCTAACCCTAACCCTAACCCTAACCCTAACCCTAACCCTAACCCTAACCCTAACCCTAACCCTAACCCTAACCCTAACCCTAACCCTAACCCTAACCCTAACCCTAACCCTAACCCTAACCCTAACCCTAACCCTAACCCTAACCCTAACCCTAACCCTAACCCTAACCCTAACCCTAACCCTAACCCTAACCCTAACCCTAACCCTAACCCTAACCCCTAACCCTAACCCCTAACCCTAACCCCTAACCCTAACCCCTAACCCTAACCCTAACCCTAACCCCTAACCCTAACCCCTAACCCTAACCCCTAACCCTAACCCTAACCCTAACCCTAAACCCTAACCCGGCGGGCACTTGGTTCACTGAAGGGTGCAGTGCCTCGGGCACTGGGTTCACTGGAGGGTGCAGTGTCGTGGGCACTGGTTCACTGGATGGTGCAGTGCAGCAAGCACTGGTTTCACTGGAGAGTGTAGATTTGGGCACTGTGTTCACTGGAGAGTGCACGGCCGTGAGCACTGGATTCAACTCACACAACAGTGCCACAGGCACTCGGTTCGCTGGAGGGTGCAGTGTCGCTAGCAGTGGGTTCACTGGAGGGTGCAGTGTCATGGGCACTGGGTTGACTGAGGGGTTCAGTGTCACGGGCACTGGGTTCACTGGGAGGTGCAGTGCCCCTGGCACTGGGTTCCCCGGAGGGTGCAGTGTCACGGGCAGTGGGTCACTGCAGACCGCAGTGCCACAGGCATTAGGTTCTCTGCATGCTGTAGTGCCGCTCGCACTGTGTTCATTTGAGGGTGCAGTGTCATGGTCACTGGGTTCACTGGAGGCTGCAGTGCTGTGGTACTAAGTCACTGCATGCTGCAGTGCCTGGGGAACTGGGTTCACAGGATGGTGCAGTGCCTCAGGCACAGGGTTTACTGGAGGGTGCACTGCCGCAGGCACTTGGTTCACTGAAGGGTGCAGTGCCTCGGGCACTGGGTTCACTGGAGGGTGCAGTGTCGTGGGCACTGGGTTCACTGGAGGGTGCAGTGCCGCGGGCAGTGTGTCACTGCGGACTGCAGTGCCACAGGCACTGGGTTCACTGCACGCTGCAGTGTCGCTCGCACTGGGTTCACTGGAGGGTGCAGTGTCATGGGCACTGGGTTCACTGGAGGCTGCAGTGCTGTGGTACTAGGTTCACTGCATAATGCAATTCCAGGGGAACTGGGTTCACAGGATGGTGCAGTGCCTCGGGCACAGGGTTTACTGGAGGGTGCACTGCGGCGGGCACTTGGTTCACTGAAGGGTGCAGTGCCTCGGGCACTGGGTTCACTGGAGGGTGCAGTGTCGTGGGCACTGTGTTCACTGGATGGTGCAGTGCAGCAAGCACTGGTTTCACTGGAGGGTGTAGATTTGGGCACTGTGTTCACTGGAGAGTGCACGGCCGTGAGCACTGGATTCAACTCACACAACAGTGCCACAGGCACTCGGTTCGCTGGAGGGTGCAGTGTCGCTAGCAGTGGGTTCACTGGAGGGTGCAGTGTCATGGGCACTGGGTTCACTGAGGGGTTCAGTGTCACGGGCACTGGGTTCACTGGGAGGTGCAGTGCCCCTGGCACTGGGTTCCCCGGAGGTGCAGTGTCACGGGCAGTGGGTCACTGCAGACCACAGTGCCACAGGCATTAGGTTCTCTGCATGCTGTAGTGCCGCTCGCACTGTGTTCACTGGAGGGTGCATTGCTGCGGGCAGTGGGTCACTGCGGACTGCAGTGCCACAGGCACTGGGTTCACTGCAAGCTGCAGTGCCGCTCGCAGTGGGTTCACTGGAGGGTGCAGTGTCATGGGCACTGGGTTCACTGGAGGCTGCAGGGCTGTGGTACTAGGTTCATTGCATATTGCAGTGCCAGGGGAACTGGGTTCACAGGAGGGTGCAGTGCTTCGGGCACAGGGTTCACTGGAGGGTGCAGTGCCGCGGGCACTTGGTTCACTGCAGACTGCAGTGCCGCGGGTACTGGGTTCACTGCAGGCTGCAGTGCCGCGGGTACTGGGTTCACTGCAAGCTGCAGTGCCACTGGCACTTGGTTCACTGGACGGTGCAGTGCCTCAGGCACTGGGTTCACTGGAGGGTGCAGTGCCGCGGGCTCTAGGTTCGCTGCAGACTGCAGTGCCACGTGTACTGGGTTCACTGCCGGCTGCAGTGCCACTGGCACTGGGTTCACTGGAGGGTGCAGTGCCGCGGGCACTGGATTCACTGGAGGGTGCAGTGCCACAGGCTCTGGGTTCACTGCAGACTGCAGTGCCACGTGTACTGGTTTCACTGTAGGCTGCAGTGCCGCTGGCACTAGGTTCACTGGAGGGTGCAGTGCCGCGGGCAGTGGGTCAATGCACACTGCCGTGCCACAGGCACTGGGTTCACTGCACGCTGCAGTGCCGCTGGCACTGGGTTCAGTAGAGGGTGCAGTGCCGCGTGCACTGGGTTCACTGCAGACTGCAATGCCGCGTGCACTGGGTTCACTTCAGACTGCAGTGCCGCGGGTACTGGGTTCACTGCAGGCTGCAGTGCCGCTGGCACTGGGTTCACTGGAGGCTGCAGTGCTGTGGTCCAAGGTTCACTGCACGCTGCCCTGCCAGGGGAACTGGGTTTAGTGGAGGGTACAGAGCTTCGGGCACAGGGTTCCGCGGAATGCAGTGCTGCGGGCACTGGATTCACTGGAGGGTGCAGTGCCGCGGGTACTGGTTTCACTGCAGAATGCAGTGCCGCCGGCGCTGGGTTCACTGGAGGGTGCAGTTCTGTGGGCACTGGGTTCAGTGGAGGGTCCAGTGCCGCGGGCACTGGGTACATTTCAGACTGCAGTGCCGCTGGCACTGGGTTCACTGCAGACTGCAATGCCGCGGGCACAGGGTTCCCTGGAGAGTGCAGTGTCACTGGCACTGGGTTTCCTGGATGGTGCAGTGCCGCGGGCACTGCGTTCCCTGCGGAATGCAGTGCTGCGGGCACTGTGTTCACAGGAGGGAACAGTGTCATGGGCACAGGGTTCACTGGAGACTGAAGTGCTGTGGCACTAGTTTCACTGCATGCTGCAGTGCCAGGGGACGTGGGTGCACTGGAGGGTGCATTGTCTCGGGCACATGGTTCATTGCGGAATGCAGTGCCGAGGGTACTTGGTTCACTGCAGGGTGCAGTGCCGCAGGCACTGGGTTCACTGGAGTGTGCAGTGCCGCGGGCACTGGTTTCACTGGAGGGGGCAGTGTCTCGGGCAGTGAGTTCACTGGAGGGTGCAGTCCGTGGGCACTGTGTTCACTGGAGCGTGCAGTTCCACCGACACTGGGTTCACTGCAGACTGCAGTGCCACGGGTACTGGGTTCAGTGCAGGCTGCAGTGCTGCTGGCACTGTGTTCACTGGAGGGTGCAGTGCCGCGGGCACTGTGTTCACTGAAGACTGCAGTGCCACGGGCACTGGGTTCACTGCAGGCTGAAGTGCCGTTGGCACTGGTTTCACTGCAGGGTGTAGTGTCACAGGCACTGGGTTCACTGGAGGCTGCAGTGCTGTGGCACTAGGTTAACTGCATGCTGCCCGGCCAGGGGAACTTGGCTCACTGGAGGACGCAGTGCTTCGGGTACAGGCTTCAGCAGAATGCAGTTCCACAGGCACTGGATTCATTGGAGGGTGCAGTGCCGCTGGCACTGGGTTCACTGGAGGGTGCAGTGCCTCGGGCAGTGGGTCACTGCAGACTGCAGTGCCACAGGCCCTGGGTTCCCTTCAGGCTGCAGTGCCGCTCGCACTGGGTTCATTTGAGGGTGCAGTCTCAAGGGCACTGGATTCACCTGAGGCTGCAGTGCTGTGGTACTAAGTTCACTGCATGCTGCAGTGCCAGGGGAACTGGGTTCACAGGATGGTGCAGTGCCTCGGGCACAGGGTTTACTGGAGGGTGCAGTGCCGCGGGCACTTGGTTCACTGAAGGGTGCAGTGCCTCGTGCACTGGGTTCACTGGAGGGTGCAGTGCCGTGGGCACTGGGTTCACTGGAGGGTGCAGTGCAGCAAGCACTGGTTTCACTGGAGGGTGTAGTGTTTGGGCACTGTGTTCACTGGAGGGAGCACGGCCGTGGGCACTGGATTCACCTCACACTACAGTGCCACAGGCACTCGGTTCGCTGGAGGGTGCAGTGTCGCTAGCAGTGGGTTCACTGGAGGGTGCAGTGTCATGGGCACTGGGTTCACTGGGGGGGTTCAGTGTCACGGGCACTGGGTTCACTGGGAGGTGCAGTGCCGCTGGCACTGGGTTCACTGGAGGGTGCAGTGCCGTGGGCAGTGAGTCACTGCAGACTGCAGTGCCACAGGCACTGGGTTCACTGCACGCTGCAGTCCCGCTGGCACTGGGTTCACTGAACGGTGCAATGCCACGTGCACTGGGTTCACTGCAGACTGCAGTGCCGCGGGTACTGGGTTCACTGAAGTTGCAGTGCCGCTGGAACTGGGTTCACTGGAGGGTGCAGTGCCGCGGGCTGTGGGTCACTGCAGACTGCAGTGCCACAGGCACTTGGTTCTCTGCACGCTACATTGCCGTGGGCAGTGGGTTCACTGCAGACTGCAGTGCCACGGTAATTGGGTTCATTGCAGGCTGCAGTGCCGCTGGCACTGGGTTCACTGGACGGTGCAGTGCCGCTCGCACTGGGTTCACTGGAGGGTGCAGTGCCGCGGGCAGTGGGTCACTGCGGACTGCAGTGCCACAGGCACTGGGTTCACTGCACGCTGCAGTGTCGCTCGCACTGGGTTCACTGGAGGGTGCAGTGCTGTGGTACTAGGTTCACTGCATAATGCAGTTCCAGGGGAACTGGGTTCACAGGATGGTGCAGTGCCTCGGGCACAGGGTTTACTGGAGGGTGCACTGCGGCGGGCACTTGGTTCACTGAAGGGTGCAGTGCCTCGGGCACTGGGTTCACTGGAGGGTGCAGTGTCGTGGGCACTGGGTTCACTGGATGGTGCAGTGCAGCAAGCACTGGTTTCACTGGAGGGTGTAGCGTTTGGGCACTGTGTTCACTGGAGGGTGCACGGCCGTGGGCACTGGATTCACCTCACACTACAGTGCCACAGGCACTCGGTTCTCTGGAGGGTGCAGTGTCGCTAGCAGTGGGTTCACTGGAGGGTGCAGTGTCATGGGCACTGGGTTCACTGAGGGGTTCAGTGTCACGGGCACTGGGTTCACTGGGAGGTGCAGTGCCGCTGGCACTGGGTTCACTGGAGGGTGCAGTGTCACGGGCACTGGGTTCACTGGGTGGTGCAGTGCCGCTGGCAATGGTTTCACTGCAGAATGCAGTGCCACCGGCGCTGGGTTCACTGGAGGGTGCAGTTCCGTGGGCACTGGGTTCACTGGAGGGGGCAGTGTCTCGGGCAGTGAGTTCACTGGAGGGTGCAGTCCGTGGGCACTGGGTTCACTGGAGGGTGCAGTGCCGCGGGCACTGGGTTCACTGCAGACTGCAGTGCCATGGGTACTGGGTTCACTGCAGGCTGCAGTGCCGCTGTCACTGTGTTCACTGGAGGGTGCAGTGCCGCGGGCACTGGATTCACTGGAGGGTGCAGTGCCACGGGCCGTGGGTTCACTGCAGACTGCAGTGCCACGTGTACTGGGTTCACTGCAGGCTGCAGTGCCGCTGGCACTGGGTTCACTGGAGGGTGCAGTCCCGCGGGCACTGGGTTCACTGGAGGGTGCAGTGCCGCGCGCAGTGGGTCACTGCAGACTGCAGTGCCACAGGCATTAGGTTCACTGCACGCTGCAGAGCCGCTCGCACTGCGTTCACTGGAAGGTGCCGTGCCACGGGCTGTGGGTCACTGCGGACTGCAGTGCCACAGGCACTGGGTTCACTGCACGCTGCAGTGCCGCTCGCAGTGGGTTCACTGGAGGGTGCAGTGTCATGGGCACTGGGTTCACTGGAGGCTGCAGTACTGTGGTACTAGGTTCACTGCATATTGCAGTGCCAGGGGAACTGGGTTCACAGGAGGGTGCAGTGCCTCGGACACAGGGTTCACTGGAGGGTGCAGTGCCGCGGGCAATTGGTTCACTGAAGGGTGAAGTGCCTCGGGCACTGGCTTCACTGGAGGCCGCAGTGCCGCATGCACTGGGTTCACTGCAGACTGCAGTGCCGCGGGTACTGGGTTCACTGCAGCCTGCAGTGCCGCTGGCACTGGGTTCACTGGAGGCTGCAGTGCTGTGGCACAAGGTTCACTGCATGATGCCCTGCCAAGGGAACTGGGTTTAGTGGAGGGTACAGAGCTTCGGGCACAGGGTTCAGCGGAATGCACTGCTGCGGGCACTGGATTCACTGGAGGGTGCAGTGCCGCTGGCACTGGGTTCATTGGACGGTTCAGTGCCACGGGCATGGGTTCACTGGAGGGTGCAGTGCCGCTGCACTGGGTCGCTGCAGACTGCAGTGCCACAGACCCTGGGTTCCCTTCAGGCTGCAGTGCCGCTCGCACTGGGTTCATTTGAGGGTGCAGTGTCATGGGCACTGGTTTCACTGAGGGGTTCAGTGTCACGGGCACTGGGTTCACTGGGAGGTGCAGTGCCGCTGGCAGTGGGTTCACTGCAGGCTGCAGTGCCACTGGCACTGGGTTCACTGGAGGGTGCAGTTCCTCGGGCACTGGGTTCACTGGAGGGTGCAGTGCCGCGGGCTCTGGGTTCACTGCAGACTGCAGTGCCACGTGTACTGGGTTCACTACAGGCTGCAGTGCTGCTGGCACTGGGTTCACTGGAGGGTGCAGTGTCGTGGGCACTGGATTCATTGGTGGGTGCAGAGCCACGGTCTCTGGGTTCACTGCAGACTGCAGTGCCACTTATACTGGGTACACTGCAGGCTTCAGTGCCGCTGGCACTGGGTTCACTGGAGGGTGCAGTGCCACGGGCACTAGGTTCACTGAAGGGTGCAGTGCCTCGGGCACAGGGTTCACTGGAGCGTGCAGTGGCGTGGGCACTGGGTTTACTGCAGACTGCAGTGCCACGGTAATTGGGTTCATTGCAGGCTGCAGTGCCGCTCGCACTGGGTTCACTGGAGCCTGCAGTGCCGCGTGCACTGGGTTCACTACAGACTGCAGTACCACGGGTACTGGGTCCACTGCAGGCTGCAGTGCCGCTGGCACTGGGTTCACTGGAGGCTGCAGTGCTGTGGCACAAGGTTCACTGCACGATGCCCTGCCAGGGGAACTGGGTTTAGTGGAGGGTACAGAGCTTCGGGCACAGGGTTCAGCGGAATGCAGTGCTGCGGGAACTGGATGCACTGGAGGGTGCAGTGCCGCTGGCACTGGGTTCACTGGACGGTGCAGTGCCACGGGCATGGGTTCACTGGAGGGTGCAGTGCCGCTGCACTGGGTCGCTGCAGACTGCAGTGCCACAGACCCTGGGTTCCCTTCAGGCTGCAGTGCCGCTCGCACTGTGTTCATTTGAGGGTGCAGTGTCATGGGCACTGGGTTCACTGGAGGCTGCAGTGCTGTGGTACTAAGTTTACTGCATGCTGCAGTGCCAGGGGAACTGGGTTCACAGGATGGTGCAGTGCCTCGGGCACAGGGTTTACTGGAGGGTGCAGTGCCGCGGGCACTTGGTTCACTGAAGGGTGCTGTGCCTCGGGCAGTGGGTTCACTGGAGGTTGCCGTGCCGTGGGCACTGGGTTCACTGGATGGTGCACTGCAGCAAGCACTGGTTTCACTGGAGGGTGTAGTGTTTGGGCACTGTGTTCACTGGAAGGTGCACGGCTGTTGGCACTGGATTCACCTCACACTACAGTGCCACAGGCACTCGGTTCTCTGGAGGGTGCAGTGTCGCTAGCAGTGGGTTCACTGGAGGGTGCAGTGTCATGGGCACTGGATTCACTGGGGGGTTCAGTGTCACGGGCACTGGGTTCACTGGGAGGTGCAGTGCCGCTGGCACTGAGTTCACTGGAGGGTGCAGTGTCACGGTCACTGGGTTCACTGGGTGGTGCAGTGCCACGGGCACTGGTTTCACTGCAGAATGCAGTGCCGCCGGTGCTGGGTTCACTGAAGGGTGCAGTTCTGTGGGCACTGGGTTCAGTGGAGGGTCCAGTGCCGCGCGCACTGGGTACATTCCAGACTGCAGTGCCGCTGGCACTGGGTTCACTGCAGACTGGAATGCCGCGGGCACTGGGTTCCCTGCAGACTGGAATGCCGCGGGCACTGGGTTCCCTGGAGAGTGCAGTGTCACTGGCACTGGGTTTTCTGGATGGTGCAATGCCGCGAGCACTGTGTTCACGGGAGGGTGCAGTGTCATGGGCACTGTGTACATGGAGACTGAAGTGCTGTGGCACTAGTTTCGCTGCATGCTGCAGTGCCAGGGGACGTGGGTTCACTGGAGGGTACAGTGTCTCGGGCACATGGTTCATTGGGGAATGCAGTGTCTTGGACACTGGGTTCACTGAATGGTGCAGTACCGCGGGCACTGGGTTCACTGCAGACTGCAGTGCCATGGGTATTGGGTTCACTGCAGGCTGCAGTGCCGCTGGCACTGGGTTCACTGGAGGGTGCAGTGTTGCGGGCACTGGGTTCACTGGAGGGTGCAGTGCCGCGCGCTCTGGGTTCACTGCAGACTGCAGTGCCACGTGTACTGGGTTCACTGCAGGCTGCAGTGCCGCTGGCACTGGGTTGACTGGAGGGTGCAGTGCCACGGGCACTGCGTTCACTGTAGACTGCAGTGCCACGGTCACTGGGTTCACTGCAGGCTGAAGTGCCGCTGGCACTGGGTTCACTGGAGGGTCAGTGTCGCAGGTACTGTGTTCACTTGAGGATGTAGTGCGTCTGGCAGTGGGTTCACTGGAGGCTGCATTGCCTTGAGCACTGGGTTCACTGGAAGCTACCATGCCACAGATCCAGGTGCACTGCAGGGTGCCGTTCCGCAGGCACTGTGTTCATTCTAGGCTCCAGGGCCGCGAGCAGTGTTTTCACTGGAGGATGCAGTACTGTGGGCACCGGGTTCCCTGGAGGATTCAGTGCCACGGACACTGGGTTCACTAGATGCTCCTATGCTGCTGGCAATGGGTTCCCTGGAGAATCCAGTGCTGTGGCCCTGGTTTCACTGGAGGATGCAGCTCCATGGGCCCTGGGTTCCCTGGAGGCTGCAATGCTGCTGGCACTTGGTTCACTGGAGGCTGCAGTGCTGCGGGCAGTGGGTTCACTGGAGGTTCCAGTGCCTCGGGTACTGGGTTCATTGGATGATGCAGTGCCGCAGGCACTGTGTTCACCAGAAGATGCAACTCCTTGGGCATTGGTTTCACTGTAGGCTGTAGTGCCTCGGCCTGAGGGTTCACTGTTAGCAGCAGTGGTGGCGCAGTGGGTGTCCTGCAAGCAGAAGTGCTTCGGGGAGTGGATTCAATGTCAGCTTCACTGCATTGGACAATGGGTTCATTGGAGGCGGCAGGGCCTCAGGCACTGGGTGCACTGTAGGATCCATTGCCGCAGGCATTGGATTCACAGTAGGATTCAGTGTCGAGGGCACTGGGTTCTCTGGAGGCTGCAGTGCCACCGGCAGTGTGTTCACTGGATCTCCAGTGCTGTGGGCCCTGGTTTCACTGGAGGATGCAGTGCCGCCGGCATTGGGTTCACTGGAGGATGCAGTATCGAGGGCATTGTTTTCACTGGAGGCTCCAGTGCCACAGGCACTACGTTCACTGGAGGAGTCTATGTCCCAGTCACTGGGTTCACTGGAAGCTGCCGTGTCACGGTCACTTGGCTCACTGGAGTCTCCAGTACCGCGGGCACTGGGTTCACTGGATGATGTAGTGCCGCAGGCACTGTGTTCACTGGAGGATGCACCTTCGCAGGCCCTGGGTTCACTGTAGCCTCCAGTGCCACGGGCACTAGGTTCACTGGATGATGCAGTGTCACGGGCCTTGTTTTCACTGGAGTGCCGATATCAGGCACTGAGATTGACGACTGCAGTCACTCGGAGTCACCGCAGACACTGAGTGTGACTTTGACTTCAGTCACTGGGAATGGCTATGACATCAGCCACTGGGAGTAACTTGACTTGTCAGTGGTAGTGACATCAGGATTGATTTCAGTCACTGGGAGTTACTTCGAGAGTGACTTCCGTCAGTGGGAGTGACTTCAGTCATTAGGGGTGAGTGACTTCACTCACTGGGCATGACCTCAGGCACTGGGTATGCCTGTGCCCTTCAGGCAGGGGGCTAGCCTTCAGGCACAGGGTGAGAATTCAGGCGTGGGGCGTGCCTTCAGGCAAGGGGCGTGCCTTCAGGCACTGGGCGGGGCTTCATGCATGGGGCAAGGCTTCAGGCACGGGGCTTGCTTTCAGGTGCTTGGCTTGACTTCAGGCACGGGGCTTGTCTTCAGGCACGGGGCTTGAGTACAGGCACCTGGAGCTGTTTCAGGCAAGAGGCATGCCTTCAGGAACAGGGCGCGGCTTCAGGCGCAGGGAGCGTCTTTAGGCACGTGGCGCACCTTCAACCATGGGGCTTGTCATCAGGCACTGGGAGCACCTTCAGGTACAGCAAGCGGCTTCTTGCACAGGGAGCAACTTAAGGCACAGGGGGAGTCTCTGCTATAGGCACGGAGCGCCCTCTGGCGAGGGGTGCGCTGTCAGGCATGGTATGCGCCTTCAGGGAGTGCCTGTGCTCTTCATTCAAGGGGAGCGCCTTCAGGCATGGAACATGCCTTCAGGCACAGGGTGTGCCTTCAGGCACTGGGCGAGGCATTATGCATGGAGCGCTGCTTCAGTCAAGGGGCTTGCTTTCAGGCAGTGGGCTTGCCTACAGGCATACAGAGCTCTATCAGGCATGGGTCCTGTCTTCTGGAACAGGGAGTGGCTTCAGGCACAGGGAACATCTTCAGGCAAGGGGTGCACCTTCAGCCATGGGGCTTGTCTTCAGGTACTGGGAGCGCCTTCAGGCACAGGGAGCAGCTTCATGCAAGGGGCGTGCCTTCAGGCAAGGGGAACATCTGTGCTCTTCAGGCATGGGGCACGCAGTCAGGCATGGGGCGAACCATCAGGCATAGGGAGTGGCTTCAGGCATGATGCATGGCTTCAGGCAAGAGGAGGTCCTGTGCCATTCAGACAAGGGGAGTACCTGTCACACTCAGGCACGGAATGCCCCATCCTGCAGGGGAGCTCAGTCAGACTCAGGGCATGCCTTCAGGCATGGGGTATGCCTTTAGAGAGTGCTGGTGACTTTCAGGCAAGGGGAGTGCCTTCAGACAAGGGGAGTGCCTTCAGGCATTGGAGGCTCTGTCCTGTGAGCACAGAGCCTGGGGTTTCTGTGCTGGGAGTACAGAGCATGGAGGGGCTTCTTGGGATTCTATGTCTCCCTCTCTGTCCTTCCCCAGGAGGCTCTGTGGTGAGAGCACAGAGCCTGGCGCCTGCTTGGGGTTCTGTGTCTCCCTCTCACTCTGTCCTTCCCCTGGAGTGTCTTCAGGCACTGGGAGTGCCAATTTCAGGCACTGGGAGTGATGACTGCAGTCCCTGTGAGTGGAGATTCCAGTCACTGGGAGTAACTGCAGACACTGAGAATGACTTTGACTTCAGTCTCTGGGAGTGTCTGTGACATCAGTCACTGGGAATGACTTTGACTTCAGTCACTGGGAGTGACTTCATTCACTGGGAGTGACTTTGGGAGTGACTTCAGTCACTGGGAGTGACTTCGAGAGGGACTTCCCTCACTGGGAGTGACTTTGGGCATGACTTCTGTCACTGGGAGTGACATCTGGAGTGACTCTCATCACTGGGAGTGATTTCAAGAGGGACTTCCCTCACTGGGAGTGACTTCAGGCGGACTTCTGTCCCTGGGAGTGATATCTGGAGTGACTTCCGTCACTGGCAGTCACTTAGGGAGTGACTTTCATCACTGGAAGTGACTTCGGGAGAGACTTCCGTCACTGGGAGTGACTTTGGGATGACTTCCTTCACTGGGAGTGACTTTGTCTTCAGTCACTGGGAGTGACTTTGACTTCATTCCCTGGGATTGACTTTGGGAGTGACTTCATTCACTGGGCATGACTTCAGACATTGGGAGTGACTGACTTCAGTCACTGGGAATGCCTTCAGGCACTGGGCATGCCTAACCCTTCATGCAAGGGGCGAGCCTTCAGGCATGGGGCAAGCCTTCAGGCAGGGGCGAACCTGCAGGCATTGGACCTGCCTTCAGTCATGGGACATGGCTTCATGCTCGGGGCATAGCTTTAGGCAAGGGGCTTGCCTTCAGGTAAGGGGCTTGTCTTTAGGCATGGGGCATGCCTTCAGGCCCTCTGGGGGACCCAGAGGAGGGTGCATGGGAGGGTGCCAGTCATGCTTATTCTTTGGGTGCCAAGGCCAGCCTCTTGTGTGGGCCACTCTTCGGTTGGTCCTCAGCAACCCCCTTGTGCAGGTCCCTCTGGGCTTTGGAAATGACATGGTGATGTTCCCCGTTCCATGCCAAGTAAGCCTGCACCACATCTGGGGCCCATGTGCGTGGTTTTCTCCGAGTTAGGAATTGGGTCCCCATCGGGAATGAGCCATAGCTAGGGCAAGGGTTTGATCCAGGGACGGGACGTAAGCAAGGCCGAAGGAACAACAATCCCTTTACCTCCATGGAGGGCTGAATGAGGGTTCATGCACGGATGTGGGTCACGATAGGGTTAGCGTTAGACTTAGGGTGAGATTCCAATTGAGGAGTATGGAGTGGGTCATGATTAGGGTGAGGGATAGCTCCAAGGAGTCCCCAGGTGATGAACCCCATGCAGTGCAGTGGTCTCCTGGGAGGGCTCAGTGGAGGGCACATGGGAGGGTACTGGTCAGGTTTAGTCTTTGGTTACCAGTGCCAGCCTTGCATGTGGGCCATTTTTGGGCCTCAGCAAGCACTTTGACACCTCCCTCTGCTATTTGGACATGACATGGTGGTGGTCCACGCTCCATGTGGAGTAATCCTGCACCGCTTCTGGGCCACAGGTGCGTGATATTCTCTGCATTAGGAATTGGATCCCCATCGGGATAGAGAAATAGCTAGGGTTAGAGTTAGATCCAGGGACATAAGCAAGGCCAAAGCAACAAGAATCCATTTATCTCCAGTGAGTATGAATGAGGGCCAGCGGTAGCTGGTCAGGTGTAGGGTTAGTGTTAGAATTGGGGTGAGGTTTAGGTTGAGAAATACAGCGAGGATCATGGTGAGGGTTAGGGGTAGGTTCCAGGAGGCGCTTAAGTGCAGAAACCTAAGTAGTGCAGTGGTCTCCTAGAGGGTTGAGTGGAGGGTGCAAAAGATGGTGCCATTCCTTCTTAGTCTTAGGGTGTCAAGGCCACCCTTTGGTGTAGGACACTCCTTAGTTGGGCCTCAGCAGAGCCCTTGTTCAGCTCCCTCTTAGCTTTGGAAATGACATGGTGATGTTCCAGGTTCCAAGCCGAGTGATTTACACCATGAGCATGCTGTTGTCAGTCATTGGAATTGGGTTCCCATGAGGAGGGAGACATAGCTAGGGTTAGGGTTCAGTGCAGGGACATAACCAGGGCAGACTGACTCCAGTCTCATGAATTTCATGGAGGGCTTAAGTGAGAAATCTTGCGAGGGTACGGGTCTGGTATAGAGTTAGTGTGAGAGATAGGTTTAGGTTTAGGTTGAAGGTTCAGGGTTCTGGTTACGGTTGGGGTTAGGTCCCAGGAGGCTCCGGATGCTGAACCCGCAGCAGTGCAGTGGTCTCCCTGAAGTGCTGACTGGAGTACACAATGGATGCTGCGGGTCAGGATTAGTCTTTCGGTTGCCAGGCCAGACAACTCTTTCTGGCACTCTTCGGGTAAGCCTCAGGAATGCTCTCGGGCACAACGGAGGCTGCCGGTCAGGATTAGTCTTTGGGTTCCAAGGCTGGACAAGTGTATTGGACACTCTTTGGGGGAGACCTCAGGAATCCTCTTATGCAGCAGCAGCCGGGCTTTGGAAATGACATGGTGATGTTCCACGTTCCACGCTGAGTGATCCTGCACTGCTTCTCGACCCCATGTGCATTCTATTGTCAGACATTGGGATTGGGTACTAATGGAGAGTGAGTTTTAGCTAGGGTTAGGGTTCAGTGCAGGGATGTGGCCAGAGCCAAAGGACTCCAGTCTCGTGATCTCCCTCGAGGGCTGAAGTGAGGGCACATGCGCTGGTGTGGGTCTGGTGTAGAGGTATTGTGAGATATATGGTCAGGTGAGATTGAGGGTTATCATCAGGGTTATGGTTAGGGTTAGGGTAGGTCAAAGAAGGATCCAGGCGCTGTACCCACAGCAGTGCAGTTGTCTCCCCGAAGGGCTGAGTCAGTGCACAATGGAGGCTGCTCGTCAGAATTAGTCTCTGGGTTCCAAGGACGGACAATTCTATAAGGTTTGGTGTAGATAGGTGGGTCTAGTGTGATAGAAACTGTTAGATTTAGGTTGAGGGTTATGGTTAGGGTTATGGTTAGGTTTAGAGTTAGGTCCCAGGAGTCTCCAGGCGCTGAACCCTGCACAGCAGTGCAGTCGTCTCCTGGAAGGGTTGAGCGGAGTGCACAATGGAGGCTGCCAGTCAGGAATAGTCTTCGTTTTCCAAGGCCAGACAACTGTATTGGGCACTCTTCAGTTAGGCCTGTTGAATCCTCGAGTGCAGTGGCAGCCGGGCTTTTGAAATGACATGATGATGTTCCACATTCCACACCAAGTATTCCTGCACTGCTTCTCAATTCATGTGTGTGCTGATGTCAGACTGTGAATTGGGTCCCCATGGGGAAGGAGCCTTAGCCAGGGTTAGGGTTTGGAGCAGGGAAGTCACCAGGGCCAAAGCAACTCCAGTCTAGTGATATTCCTCAAGGGCTGACCTGAGATCCCATGCGAGGGTGCGGTTCAAGTGTAGGGTTAGGGTTAGAAACAGGGTTACGATTAGGTTGAGGGTTATGGTTAGGGGTACAGTTAGGGTTTTCTTCATTCCCAAGGCTCCATGCGCTGAACCCACAGCAGTGCAGTTGCCTCCACAAATGACTGAGTGGTGTGCACAACCGAGGCTGCAGGTCAGGATTAATCTTTGGGTTCTAAGGACAGACAACTGTATCTGGTCTGGTGTAGATAGGTGTGTCTAGTGTGAGTGATAGGGTTAGGTTTAGGTTGAGGGTTAGCATTGGGTCCTGGTTAGCATTAGGGTTAGGTCCCAGGACGTTCCAGGCACTGAAACCACAGCAGAGTAGTTGTCTCCCCAAAGGGCAGAAGGGAGTACACAAGGGAGGGTGCTGGTCAGGAGTAGTATTTTGGTTCCAAGACCAGACAACTGTATGGGTCACCCATCGTTAGGCCTCAGGAATCCTCTTGTGCAGCTGCAGCCGCGCTTTGGAAATACATGGTGATGTCTACATTCAATGCTGACTGTTCATGAACCGTTTCTGGTCCTGGTGTGTGTGCTGTTATTAGTCTTTCGATATGGATCCCCATGGGGAGAGGGCCTTAGGTTATAGTTTTAGATTTAGCGGATAGAGTTAGAGCGTTAGGATGAGGGTTTTAGGGTTAGAGTTAGAGGCTTAGGGTTAGAGGGTTAGGGTAAGATTAGGGTTAGTTCGGGTTATGTTTATGGTTAGTTAGAGGTAGGGCTAGGGTTAGGGGAAGGGTAGGGGCAGGATTTAGCATTAGGGTATGGTTAGGGTTAGGTGTTAGGTTTAGGTGGTGGGATTTTGTTTAGTGATAGGGTTGGAGTTGGGCAAGGAGTAGGTCATGCTTGCATCCCCACTTTGAGCGGGAAGGTGTTCATATGTGGACACCGCCCTCCATGTTCAAGGGATTGTGTTCTTGCGCTCGCCCCAGTGTCTCTGCACTGTAGGTTGTTCTTGCCTCGCCCATTCCAGCTTTGCTCTGGAGTTTTTCACACCGTCACCCCACCCCCTCTCGGTATGGTAAGATTTCATGTTCCACCCAATCGCTTTTGGTGCAAGGGGTGTGTTCACACATGCGACCCTCCACACTCTCTATGTGCGATGGTGTCACCCATGAGCCTCACAGATCCTTAGATTGGGATTACTGATGCCAGTATTAAATCATGAATATCTATTTTCACTTTCACAACTGAAGAAGTAGGCGTTTTTTAAGGTAAGGTTTATGGTTAGCATTAATGTTAGGTGTCAGTTAAGGTTTAGGGCATGGTGCAATCCCCCTTGGTGTGGGATGGCGTGACGATTGTGTCCCATCTGCTTCATTTATCCGCGATGTAGCAGTGATATTCCTTTTAATTCAGATGATTTCCTTGGCACCCGGATGTCTCTGAGTTACGCGTCCCACTTCGTCTTGGTTCATGATCTCTCGGTTTCTGGTTTTGATCCCTGGGTAGCCACTGTGCCTATAGCTGGGAATCTGGAGCCTGCTTCAGATACTATCTGTCTCTCTCTCTCTCTGCCCATGCCCCACTTGTGTTCTTTGTGTCTTTCAAAAATTAATGTACCTAAAATCATTTTCAATCTGATATTTCCTGGATGGTTCTTTTCACTTTCATTGCTGAAGAAGCAGGCGTCTGTCTCGTTCATTGTTCTTTTGTTATCTTTGGCATAGCTGACACATATATGACATTTCCCCAGCCAGCATCGGGGATGTGCAGCATTTCTCCTACCAGCCGGACACCTCTCATCCACTGTAACACTGCATTCCTCTAGAGCATCCCACATGCTCTCGGAAACTGGATTGTAACTGTGGATGGTAGCAGTGTCCCATAGTCTTCTGATGGTATTTCAGGAGGTTCCTCATTCGCATCTTTGGTTACCTGAGTGTCTTCTGACATCTCTCATGTTTCCACTAGGCCGCTGCTATGATGCTCAACAGGGAACCTGAAGCACACAGGGATTCAGGAGCAGACCAACTACCGCTTGGCTCCCACAAATGGTTGCCTTGGAGCTCTTTATGGAAGAGGAGAAAACACCCACCACCACCGTTTCACAACCCTGCACCGAATGTGGAGACAACAATCACCCACCCCCAAAGGAAACTCTAGCAGGGTACATGTATCAAACCTAAGGTGTTGGTTATGTATTTTGGGTCAATAAGTGAGGTTGTACTTTTGACTGGTAAGTGTACATCTAAATCCCTCAGGGGGGATATTCTCTGAGGTCACCCCAACCTAAATTGTTGGCCCATGGGGAGATGTGTTGTCCCTATTGACTGTATTGATGTTGTCTCTGTAGGCCAGTGAATTAAAGCTCCATAGGGTCTTGTCCTGTTCATGCCTCTTCACGGGAAATTCCATTTCACCTATTGAAAAAGACAGCAAAGGAGTAGTGTTGCCACTATTAAATCTGACGTTTCATGAATGAGTCTTTTCACTTTCATGGCTGAAGAAGCAGCATCTCTTATAATGAGGGTTAGGGTTTGGATTACCCTGAGGATTAGGGTAAGGGTTAAGTCATGCTTGCATCCCCGTTTTGGCAAGGGAGGTACGTCACACCTGACCCCCACCACCCTCCTTGCGGAAGGGTGTTCAGGCATGCAGCCTGCCTCCCCTCCACAAGGGAGTAGTGATGCCACTACTTAATGTGTTGTTTCATGAATGGCTCTTTTCCCTTTCACAGCTGAAGAAGCAGGCATTTCTTAAGGTAAGTGTTATGGTTAGGATTGCCGTTCATGGTTAGGGTAAGGGATAGGCCATGCCTGCACCCTCCCTTGGAGTGGGAGGGCGTTCACACATGAGCCACGCAACCCCTCATCTCGGGAGGGTGTTCACCAATAGGAACCAGTCCCCTTCAGCGGGGGGGATGTTGATGTATGCGCCTGCACCCATCTCGTGTGCGAGGGTGTTCATGCATGGACACCACAACCCTTGGCGAGGGAGGGCATTTGTCCATGCACCATGCCCTCCTTGGCTCAGGAGGTGTTCACGCATGAGCATAGTGCCCCCTTAGCTTGAGAGGGTGTTCAGGTAGGTGCATGAACCTGCCCCCCAGAGTGGGAGGGGGTTCACGCATGTGCCCTCCCCCCTTAGGCACTGGAGGGGGTCACCTGTGCACAGCACCACTAGTCAGCAAGGGAGTAGTGATGCCACTATTAAATCTGACGTTTCATGGACGGCTGTTTTCACTTTCACAGCTGAAGAAGCATGCATCTCTTAAGGTCAGGGGTAGGGTTAGCATTACAGTTAGGGGTTAAGATAAGGGCTAGGTCATGCTTGCTCTCTCCCCTCAGCACGGGAAGACTTCACACATCACCCCACTATCCTGAGCAAGGGAGAGAGTTCACCCTTTCACCCAATCCCTGAGAGTGGTAAAATATTGAAGCACGTGCTCCACTCCACTTCCGTTGGGGGGGCTTTCACACATGCGTAGATGCCCCCTTCAGGACAGATTCTTCACATATGTGCATGACCACCTGTCGGGTCGGGAGGGTGTTCAATCATGGGCACACCCCACCTCTGCATGGGAGATGGTTCATGCATGTGTCTTGCTCATCTCAGCAGGGAGGGTTTTTACGCATGTGCACAGCCCCACCTTGGTGTGGGAGGAGGTCACCCATGCAGAGCGCCACCCTTCAATCAGGGAATAGTGATGCCATCATTAAATGTGACGTTTCATGAATGGTTCTTTTCAATTTCACAGCTGAAGTAGCAGACAACTCTTAAGGTAAGGGTCTGGGTTAGCATTACCAATAACGGTTAGGGTAAGGGTTAGGTCGTGCTTCCACACCCAACCCCTTGTCTCTATAGTGTATTCACGCAATAGCACCGCCCCTCAATGTGGGAGAATATTCATGCATGTGTCCCACCCCCTTCAGGGTGGGAGGGTGTTCACACATGTGCCCCATCCTCTTCAGCTTGTAAGTGCGTTCACGCATTCTCACATTTGCACCACCCGTCCCAAGGTGAGGGAGGGTGTTGACACATGTGCCCTTCTCCCTCGGCATGGGAGGTGGTTCACACATGCTCCTCATCCCCTCGGTGATGGAGGGTGTCACCCATGAACAGTGCCACCCCTCGGAGAGGGAGTACTGTTGCCACTATCAAATGTGACCTTTCCTCAATGATTCTTTTCACTTTCACAGCTGAAGAAGCATGCATCACTTAAGGCAAGGGTTAGGGTTAGCATTACATTTAGGCTTTAGGGTATGGGTTAGGTCATGCTTGCTCCCCCTCTCTGCACGAGAGGTGTTTCACTAATACTCCATGCCCCCCCTGGCACAGATGGGTACAGCCCTCCGTCCGTGTAGAAGGGTGTTCTCACGCACAACCCTCCTTGTTGACGGAGGGCATTTGTGCACGCACCCTGCCCCATTAGTGCGGGATTTTGTTCTCGTGTGTGTAAGGCCCCCCTCCTGGCAGAAGGGCATTCACCCATGTGCACCATCCCCTCACTTTGGCATGGGAAGGTGTTGACCTATGTGACGTGACACATCAGCATGGGGGAATATTCACGCATCTGCCCCGAACCCCTCTGCCCGGGAGGGTGTTCATGCATGTGCACAGACACCAGTCAGTGAGGGACAGTATTCATGCATGCGCACAACAACCCCTCCATGAAGGAGGGAAGTCACAATGCGCTATGCATCCCTCAACAAGGGAATGGTTCAAGCATGTGCCGCATACCCATTTTGGCTTGGGAGGGTGTTGACCTATGCACCTTACCCCCTCAGCGCTGGAGGGTGTTCATAGATGTGCACAGCCTCCGTTGTGGCGGACGTGTGAACCCCGGCTAGGGGAGGGATGCCATTCACACGTAGGCCCCACCCATACCCCTGGGTGCTGTTCACACATGTGCACAGCTCTCCCTACTGGCGGAAGAGTGTTCACACATGCACAAAACTCCTGCTCCAAGAGGTAGGGCGTTTCCACATGAGCACAATCCCCATCAGTGAGGGAGGGCATGCATGCATGCTCCTTACACACTACCACAGGAGGCAGTACAGGCATGCGCACAGCCCCCCTTACTGGTGTATGTTCACGCATGCACACAGCTCCCCTCAATGAGGGAAGGCATTTGCACATGCGCCCCCCTCCCCTGGGCAAGGAAGGGTGTTCAGGCATGCACAGAACCACCACCTCAGCCAGGGAGGTCGTTGGTGCATGCGCCCTGCCCCACTTAGCACAGGAGGTGGTTCAGGCTTCCGCCTGGCCCCCTGTCAGCATGTGAGTCGGTCACCCATGCACAGCGCCACCCCTCAGGGAGGAAGTACTGATGTCACTATTGAATGTGATATTTCATGAATGGTTCTTTTCACTTTCACAGCTGAAGAAACACAGCTGAAGAAATGCGGCCAGGGAGGGCGTTGACGTATGCTCCCCGCTCCCCTTGCCAGGATGCTGTTCACACATGTGCAAAGTCCCCCCTCCTTGCCAAAGGGGGTCCAAGCATGACCACAACCCCTGCTCTGTGAGGCAGACCATTTGTACAGGCACACAACCCTCCCTCAGCAAGGGACAGTGTTCATGCTTGGCCCCAGTCACCTCGGTGGGAAGGGTGTTCACACATGCACATAACCCCCCTCAGCACGGAGGGCGTTCAAACATGTGCCCCACCCCACTTGACGCCAGAGGTGGTTCAGGATTCTGCCTTGCCCCTGCTTGGTGTGTGAGATGGTCACCCATGCACAGTGCCACCTTTTAGGGAGAGAGTAGTGGTGTCACTATTAAATGTGATATTTCACGAATGGTTCTTTCACTTTCACAACTGAAGAAACACACATCTCTTAAGGTAAGTGTTAGGGTTGGCACTGACATAAGGGGTAGGGTAAGGCTTAGGTAGTACTTCCTCCACCCTGGGTATGAAAGGTTTTCAAGCATTATCTTTCCCCCCCTTAGGACAGGAGGGAGTTAACACTTGCGCCCTCCCACATCAAGGGAGGGGGTCACCATTGCACCACTGTCTCTGTGATGGACGGGTGTCACTCATGTTCTTTCCCACACCTTGGCACGGGAGGTGATCATGCATGTGCCCCTTCTGCATCCCTTCATCGGCGATGTAGCCTTGATGTTCCTTTTAGGCCAGACGTATTTTGCACTGCCTCGGCCTCTCAGTGGATTAAGTTTCCCACTTCAGGTCATGGTCTCACGGTTTGTGGTTTCAAACCCTTGGTTCACCTCTGTGCTGATGACTCTGAACATGGAGCCTGCTTCAAATACTGTGTCTCACTTTCTGTCTGCCCCTTCCCCACGTGTGTTCTGTCTGTCTGTCTATCTCTCTCTCAAAAAAAACAGTGAAGAAAAAAACATTTTAAAGCAGCTCCATCAGTCTACTTGTCTTCTTGCCATATATCCACCTCTTCACGGGATGGTCCATTTCACCGATTGGAAGAGACAGTAAAACCCTCGTGTGGCCATTCAAATGAGTCACTATTTAGGAAACAAGTGATTATGCTACTTTTCCACGGTCAGGATACCATGGCCATTTTATGATTGTCCCTAGGCAGGCGGGGCCTCTAAAACTAGAAATGCTAGAGGTGATTTTACTGGTAAACAGGTGGGGTTTGTGTTCACCGAGTTCCTTTTACTTCGTTTCATCTTTCCTTGATTGCCTATCTGTGTTGGGTCAACAATTGGTTTGATATTGACTTTACAGTTAGGTTATTTTTATCTAATGGTTAACTATCCATGGTTATCTGCTCTGATAGAGCTTAAGCAAGTACAAATATTTCATGTTGCACATACTAGCATTAGTGTTTCCTGTGCACCTGCAGCTGTTTCTCCTGGCCCACGGGGAGCAATCACTTCCCATCCAGCACCACCTGCTTTGTCTTCCTATGCCTAGCAGTGCACGTGCCGGTGCCTGCAGAACTTCCCTTGTTTCTCTGTCAGCTGAGTCTGAATGGGCTTCCTCTCCCACTCGTCCCTACTTCTCATCTCTTTAATGGATGACACACATCGCTGAAGGTCACAGTGAAGTCTCAAACTTCAGTATGTGGATTACGTGGCACCATTTTACGGTCTCACTTGATTACCCCCTTTCTTTAAAAATTACTTCCTTCCTCCTCCCACCGTCTGGGCCACTGCTCACCAGTGTCTGTGTTGGTAGGTCCTCGTCTTCTTCCTGTCCCCCATCTGCTTTCCATCCGCCCTTACTCTGTGGTGATCTCAGCTAGCCTCAGGCTTCTATATGCCAGCATCTGGGGCCTCTAAGTCTTTATGCGCTGCCCACAGCTGTTCATGTCTCCAGACACCTGACTCCAGCTGTGCACCACACAGGTGCTGCCCTCCCCAGACTCTGCTACCTCCCTGTAGGCCTCTCCTATTCCCCTCCCCTTTTTTACTGGGCTGCTGCCACACTGGCCCCTCCCTGTTCCCTGAGATTGTGAGCCACATACTCCTGCTTCAGGTCTTTGCACTCACTTTGCCTCTCTCTGTCGGGGATATACTTCCACGTGCCAACAAGACATACTCCCTCATTTCCGTCATAACCTTGCTCTGACATCACCTGCTCAGTGGAGTCTCTGCTTGCTCTCTATGTAAAACTGAAAACTGTTCCTTCTCTGACCTGAACACCCCATATCCCTTTCCTGCATTCTTTTTCTTCCTGGCCCTTGGCACCATCTGTTTTTCTTTCTTGCTTGCTGGATGTGGCCTACTGTAGTCCCTGCCAGATTGTTGGCTCCATGGGATCCAAAGACCAAACTAGCTTTGTTTAGGGCTGGTTCCTTAGGGCCCTCGAATAGTGCCCAACTCCTTCAAAGGCTCACACACCATTTGCTGAGCAAGTAAATATTAGGATTTCTTATTATTTTGCTGGGTCCGCCATCACAATGTACCACAGACTGGGTGGCTTAAGCAACAGAAATTGATTTATTTATTTTCTCACACTTCAGATCAAGGTGTGGCCAGGGTGGGTGTCCTCTCTCCATGACTGGTGGATGGCCTCCTTTCCACTGTCTTCACGTGGTCTTCCTTCTGTGTGTGTAGTTGCCCACTCTCTTCCTATAGGACACCGGTTATCAGACTAGAGTCCCTCCCCACAAATGAGCTCATTCGACCTCCACTTTACCTTTCAAGATCTGGTATCCAAGTACAGTCCCATGGGTAGTTAGGACTTCAATGTATGGTTTTGGGGGGCAAATCCATTCCATAATAGGTTTCTGTCTGTTGTACCTAGTCACTACCTACATGGGTTTTTCTTTTTTCCTCTATGCCCTTGTGCCCGTTATTTGCTCACACAGTGCTAATCCCAGTTTGCCCTTAGCTCAAGTTATAACTCTATTTATTTGTATAGGCTTGCATCTTCCCTCTACCTCTATACTCCAAGTTCCTGGCTGGCACTGGAATTACATCTTCAGCATGGACATCATAACCTCCAGGTGAGGTAAGTATGATTATTTTCATTTTGAAAATCAATAGTCTGAAGCTCAAAAGAGAGTAGGTCATGTTTCTGAGATCACAGTACTAGTAAGTGCTGTCCTTTGGATAACTTTGTTCTTATGGGCTCCAAAGCCCACTTTCTTTCATCTACCATATGTCCCCAAGATGAACGGGGAAAAGCCATACTTCAGCCTGGTATAATATAAGCAATTGTACGTGTAAAGCTGGTGTAACAATTCAGGAAATGGGATTAAGTTTAGTATCTGAGTAATTATACCCACAGGTTGAATTTCATTCTCACATCCTTTGATTTTTTACTGCTGTAATTTCTGTTATCCTTAATGATTATATAAACGTATTCTTCCCTTTGCAAAATTTAGCCAGTAAGAATACTGAGTGAGTTTGTTTCCTTTGTAACAGGTCTGAATTATACAATGAATTCATAATGTCAAGATAATAGCGGTTATTTTTTTCCTACAATATAGAGGAAAAGGTCATTGCCTTTGTTGTAAGAGTTTACCATGTGTTCTTGGTAACATGACTGAGCTGTATTGGTGAAAACAAGTTGTAGATTTTGAAAGCCAGTTATTTATAGTTAAGAGAGTATCGTTCTTTCTTTGGGTGCAGCTGATTGTTTGAAATAGAACTTAGGATTTGTCTGCATAGATTGTCTATTTCAGAATGATCTTTGTTTTAAAAAGTATGTTATATTTGCATTCATGCAAGTTGTGCCATCATTAAATTGACAGGAAAGCAGCTGTTAATAGTTGTCATTTGGACATGTAGATGGAAATCCTAAGGGTCATGGTGTGACTCCTTACACGTGTTGAGCTCTGGTTTCATTTGGCATTTCCAAACCATTGCCATGACCTTATGAATGTTGATCAAGTGGCCATATAATGGTTGTTTTAAATTGGCATCAGTGGTGTAGAGATGATTCTTAAGTTGTGTATGAGGAAGCTGTTGGTTTTCTGCTTCTATGTCTGTGTAGCTCCTAAAAATAGAAGACTAGCGCATCTTATCAAAATTACTTTTGTTCAAAGTCATTGCAACTTGTGAATGAGCTAAAGGCTTAGATAATAGTACTTTTGGAGTCTGATATTTGGAAATTTAAAATAGGTCTTCGGGTATCTGTGTGGCTCCGTTGGGTAATCATCTGACTTTGGCACAGGTCATGATCTCACTGTTCGTGACTTTGAGCTCCATGTTGGGCTCTGTGCTGGCAGTTGGGAGCCTGGAGCCTGATTGCGATTCTGTGTTCCCTCTCTCTGCCCTTCCCTGGCTCATGCTCTTTCTCTCTCTCTCAAATATAAACTTAAACATAGAAAATAGGTCTAGAATAAATCTGTAGACCATAACATATTTATAGGTGACTGCTGATTGAAACAAAGAAATAGCCTGAAATTCCAAAAATACATTACTGTTGTTTCCCTAGGCTCCCATGAAATGCCAGGTTGACCATTAAGCTGAATACAAGCAGTAATCTTTTAGTAACTTGGAAGAGATACGCATACTATCATAGCTAGTAAGGTTTGGTATATGTCGTTTTGGTAGACTTATTTTCTTTAATGATCAAAAAATTGATTTCAGGTCTCTTTTACTTGGGTATTCAGGATTAAGAGAAGTTACCCAAGGCAAATGAATTAAGACCATTTTAAAACTGACCTGGACTTAAAAAACCAGAGACTGGAGTCATGATAAAGATAGTTTGAACATGCCATTTCATCAAAAAAAAAAAAAAAAAATACAGCTCCTGAATGACAATCATCATGTTGGAGGAGAGTTTCTGGTGTTCCCTCCACAAATGGTGCATGATTTTCAGTCAAGGATACAGCCTCACTGACTGTACTTTTACTGACATGATGGTTCAGATACCAACAATGTTGTCTGTTGGGATTGTCTTTTACAAAACTGATATCCTTTCAGTTTTCAGCTTAATTAATATATTAAGGAGAAAAAAATGTTTCCCTCTTTCTGAAAAATAATTCCATTTGTATTTAGAGTTATCATTAAACATAGTATTTCTAAAAATGGCTAATAAATTGGAAGTGAATATAAATTTGCTTGTGAAGTTATCAAATGGAAAACTGTTGCCAAAGCAGTTATTTTATGTTTTATAGGAAAACTAATCTTTTATGTCCTTACTGCATTTATGTTATATCCTATTCACTTTTATTTCATGCTATTTGTGTGTGTGTGTGTGTGTGTGTGTGTGTTTGCAACTAAGTGAAATGTGCAATATTTGGTCATTTAAATAGATTCACTAATTTAGGCAAAGTCAGCCATAAACAAATGCAATACATTATGTCCAAAGTAGTCAAGCAGATTTTGCATCATGAGTAAAACTTGCTTATGTTAAATGAATTTGCTTTTCTCTTTTCTTTTTAACAAGCCAAGTCAAAGGTGAATATATTCTTTCTGCTCACCTTGAGGCAGGGCAAGAGCAGATTTGTGTCAGAGTGCACTGTCCGTATTTATGACAAACTAGGGAAATTAAGAAAGCCACTTAGGTACAAACCTTAGTGGGGACTCATGACTGATACCTTTTCAACAATATTCTGTTGGGATATCTTTTATTAACTGGGTTAATTTTTTTTAATCTTTAGTTAATTTATTTTTAAAATTTACATCCAAGTTAGCATAATGTGGAACAATGATCGCAGTAGTAGATTACTTAAAGTCCCTTACCCATTTAGCACATCAGCCCTCCCACAGTCCTTCCAGTAACCCTGTTTATTCTCCACATTTAAGAGGTTTTTTTTAATGTTTTTGTCCCCCTCCATGTTTTTATATTATTTTGCTTCCCATCCCTTATATTCATCTGTTTTGTATCTTAAAGTCCTCATATGTGTGAGGTCCTATAATATTTGTCTTTCTCTGACTAAATTCGCTTAGCATAATACCCTCTAGTTCCATCCATGCAGGTTAAATGGCAACATTTTATTCTTTTGGATTGCTAAGCAATACTCTATTGTGTGTGTGTGTGTGTGTGTGTGTGTGTGTGTGTGTGTGTGTGTGTGTGTATACACCACATCTTCTTTATCCATTCATCCATCGATGGACATTTGCGTTTTTTTCTATACTTTAGCTGTTGTTGATGGTGCTTCTATTACTTTGGGGTTCACCTTTCCCTTCAAAATAGCACATCTGTATCATTTGGATAAATACCTAGTAGTGCAACTGCTGGGTTGTAGGGTAGTCCTCTTTTTCAATTTGTGAGAAACCTACTTACTGGTTTCCAGAGTGACTGTGCCAGTTTGCATTCCCGCCAGCAGTGCAAGAGTTCCTCTTTCTCCGCTTCCTCGCCAACATCTGTTGTTGCCTGAGTTGTTAGTGTTAGCCATTCTCACAGGGGTGAGGTGTTATCTCATTGTGTTTTTGATTTGTACTTCCATGATGATGAGTGATGTTGAGCATTTTTTCATGTTTCATTTGGCCATCTGGATGTCATCCTTGGAAAGTGTTTGCTCATGTCTTGGCTCATTTCTACACTGGATTACTTGTTTTTTTGGGTGTTGAGTTTGATATGTTCTTTATAGATTTTGCATACTAATCCTTTATCTCATATGTCGTTTGCAAATATCTTCTCCCATTCTGTTGGTTGCCTTTTAGTTTTGCTGATTGTTTCCTTCACTGTGCAGAAGCTTTTTATTTTGATGAGGTCCTAATCATTCATTTTTGCTTTTGTTTCCCTTGCCTCTGGAGACTTGTTGACTAAGAAGTTGTGGAAGCAAACATCAAAGAGGTTTCTGCCAGCTTTCTCCTCGAGGGTTTTGATGGCTTCCTATGTTAAATTTAGGTCTTTCATCCATTTTGAGTGTCTTTCGTCCATTTTGAGTGTGAGAAAGTGGTCCAGACTCATTCTTCTGTATGTCGCTGTCCAGTTTTCCCAGCACTCTTGCTGAGGAGACTGTATTTATTCCATTGGATAGTCTATCCTTTTTGTCAAAGATTACTTGGCCGTACGTTTCTGGGTCCATTTCTGTGTTCCTATTCTCTTCCACTCATCTGAGTGTCTGTTCTTGTGCCAAGAGCATACTGTCTTGGTGATTACTGCTTTGTAATACAGCTTGAAGTCCAGGATTGTGATGCCTCCTTCTTTGGTTTTCTTTTTCAAGATAGCTTTGGCTATTCAGGGTCTTTTCTGGTTCCATACATATTGTAGGATTCTTTGTTGTAGCTCTGTGAAGAATGATGGTGTTATTTTGATAGGTATTGTGTTGACTATGTAGATTGTTCTGGGTACTATTGACATTTTAACACTATTTGTTCTCCTATCCAGGAGCATGCAATGTTTGTCTTTTCTGTGTGTTTGCCATCTGCAGTTGCTTTCATAAGCTTTCTATAGTTTTCAGTGTATAGATTTTTCAACTATTTGGTTAGATTTATTCCTAGGTATTTTATGGGTTTTGGTGCAATTTTAAATGGGATCGATCCCCTGATCCCATTTCTCTGGCTTCATTGTTGGTGCGTAGGAATGTAACTGATTTCTGTGCATTGATTTTATATCCTGCCAGTTTGCTAAATTCCTGTATTATTTCTAGCAGTTTTTTGTTGACTATTGTGGGTTTTCCACATAGAGTTTCATGCCATCTATGAAGAGTGAAAGGTTGAGCTCCTCCTGGACGATTTGGATGCCTTTTATTTCTTTGTGTTATTTGATTGCTGAGGCTAAGACTTCCAATAGTATGTTGAATGCCAGTGGCGAGAGTGGACATGCTTGTCTTGTGCCTGACCTTAGGAGGAAAGCTCTCAGTTTTGCCCCTTTGAGGATGATATTAGCTTCGGGTCTTTCATATATGCCTTTTGTGATCTCGAGGTATGATCCTTCTATCCCTACGTTCTTGAGGGATTTTATCAAGAAAGGATGCTGTATTTTGTCAAATGCTTTCTCTGCATCTATTGAGAGGATCATGTTGTTCTTGTCCTTTCTTTTATCGATGTGATAAGTCACATTGATTGTTTTGTGGATATTGAACCCGATTTGCATTCCAGGTATTAATCCCACTTGGTCGTGGTGAGTAACGTTTAAATGTATTGTTGGATCGGGTTGGTTCATATCTTGTGGAAGATTTTTGTATCCATGTTCATCATGAAAATTTGTGTATTCATCTCCTTTTTAGTGGGTCTTTTTCTGGTTTTGGAATCAAGGTAATGCTGGATTCAGAGAAAACGTTTGGAAGTTTTCCTTCCATTTCTTTTTTTGGGACAGCTTCAAGAGCATCGGTGTTAACTCTTCCTTAAATGTTTGGTAGAATTTCCCTGGAAAGCCATCTAGCCCTAAGCTCTTTTTCTTGGGAAATTTTTGATTACTAATTCAATGTCTTTACTGGTTATGGGTCTGTTCAAATTTTCTATTTCTTCCTGTTTCAGTTTTGTTAGTTTATATATTTCTAGGAATTTGTCTGTTTCTTCCAGATTGTCCATTTTATTGGCATATATTTGCTGATAATATTCTCTTATTATTTGTATTTCTGCTGTGTTGGTTGTGACCTCTCCTCTTTCATTCGTGATTTTATTTCTTTGGTTCCTTTTTTGATCCAACTGGCTAGTGGTTTATCAATGTTATTAATTATTTCAAAGAACAAGCTTCTGGTTTCATTGATCTGTTCTACTCTTTTGTGTGTGGGTGGAGGGTGGTTATTTGTTGTTTTTTTTTTTTTTCTGTGTGTGTTATTGTTTTTGTCTTCAGTTTCGATAGCATTGATTTTTGCTGTAATCTTTATCATTTCTTGTCTTCTGCTGGTTTTGGTTTTATTTGTTGTTCTCTTTCCAGCTCTTTAAGGTATAAAGTTGGGCTGTGTATCTGAGACTTTTTACCTCTTTTGGAAGGCCTGGATTGCTATAAACTTCCTCTTATGACAACCTTTTCTGAATTCCAGAGGCTTAGGGGTGTGGTGTTATCCGCTTCGTTGGCTTCCATGTATTTTTTAATTTTCTCTTTAACTTCTTGGTTCACCCATTCATTCCTTTTTTTTAATTTTATTTTTTATGTTTTAAAATTTACATCCAAATTAGTTAGCATATAGTGCAACAATGATTTCATGAGTATATTCCTTAATGCCCCTTACCCATTTACCCAACCCCCTCCCACATCCCATCCAGTAACACTCTGTCTGTCCTACATAGTTATGAGTCCATTCTGTTTTGTCCCCCTCACTGTTTTTATTTTATTTTTGTTTCCCTTCCCTTATGTTCATATGTTTTGTCTCTTAAAGTCCTCATGTGAGTGAAGTCATATGATTTTTGTCTTTCTCTAATTTCACTTAACATAATACCTTACAGTTCTAACCACGTAGTTGCAAATGGCAAGATTTCAGTCTTTTTGAGATATAGATATATATATATATATATATATATATATATATATATCTCGCATATCTTATATATATAAGTGATATATATATCACTTATACATATCTATATATCTATATATCTATATATCTATCTATATCTATATATATTTATATCACTTCTTTATCCATTCTTCTATTGGTGGACATTTGGGCTCTTTCCATACTTTGGCTATTGTTGATAGTGCTGCTATAATCATGGGTGTGGTGCATGTGTCCCTTCAAAACAGCACACCTGTATCCCTTCAATAAATGCCTAGCAGTGCAATTGTTGGGTCGTAGGGTAGTTCTGTTTTTAGTTTTTTGAGGAAACTCCATACTGTTTACAGAGTGGCTGCACCAGCTTGTATTGCACCATTCATTCTTTAGTAGTATGTTCTTTAGTCTCCAAGTGTTTGTTATCTTTCCAAATTTTTTCTTGTGGTTGTTTTTGAGTTTTATAGCATTGTGGTCTGATAATATGCACGGTATGATCTCGAACTTTTTGTACTTGTTGAGGGCTGATTTGTTTTCCAGTATGATATCTATTCTGCAGACGTTCCATGTGTCCTGGAGAAGAATGTACATTCTGCTGCTTTATGATGAAATGTTCTGAATATAACTGTTAAGTCCATCTGGTCCAGTGTCTCACTCAAATCCATTGTTTGTTTGTTGATTTTCTGTTTAAATGATCTTTCTGTTGTCATAATGGGGTGTTGAAGTCCCATACTATTATGGTTTTATTATCAATGAGCTTCTTTATATTTGTGATTAATTGATTCATATCTTTGGGTGCTTTCACATTGGGAGCATAAGTGTTTACAATTGTTAAGTCTTCTTGGTGGGTAGACCCCCTCAATTAAGATACAACACACTTATTCATCTCTTGTTACAGTCTTTATTTTGAAGTCTAGATTGTCTGATATGAGTAAGGCTACTCTGTCTTTCTTTGGCTATCATTAACATGATAGATGGTTCTGCAGCCCCTTACTTTCAATCTGAAGGTGAGTTTAGGTCTAATATGGGTCTCTTGTAAACAGCATATAGATGGATCTTGTTTTTTTCCCCACCCTGTTACCTTGTGTCTTTTGATTGGAGCATCTATGCCATTGACGTTTAGAGTGAATACTCACAGATATGAGATTATTGCCATTATGTGTCTTGTAGCGTTGGATTTTGTGGTGGTATTTGTTTGTGCTATCCAGTCTTTGGTACTTTTGATGTTTTTTTATTCTTTTTTTTTTTTTTATCTTTTCTCCCCTCAGGGAGCCCCTCAGGTTCCATGCCAAGTGTTTCTGCACCTATTTTCGAACCTGTGTGCGTGTTGTAGTCAGACTTTGGAGTTGGGTCCCATGGGGAGAGAGCCATAGCTACGGCTAGGGTTCGGACCAGGGACATCGACAGGGCTAAGGCGACACCAGTATCATGAATTCCATGGAGGACTGAGGTGACGGCACATGCACAGCTGTGGGCCTGCTGTAAGAGTTAGTGTGATAGATAGGGTTAGGAGCAGGTTGAGGGCTAGGGTTAGGATTACGGTTAGGGTTAGGGTGTGTCCCAGGAGACTCCAGGCACTGACCCCACATCAGAGCAACTGTCTCCCCGAAGGGCTGAGTAGAGTACACAAGGGAGGATGCCGGTCAGGATTAGTCTTTAAGTTCCAAGGCCAGACAAATGTATGGGTCACCCTTCAGGGAGGCCTCAGGAATCCTCTTGGGCAGCTGCAGCCAGGCCTTTGAAAGGACATGGTGATGTTCCAGTTTTTTTGCCGAGTGATTCTGTATCGCTTCATGCACCCAGACACGTGGCGTTTTCAGACTTTGGTATTGGGTCCCCATGGGGAGAGACCTTAGCTAAATTTAGGTTTCGATTGAGTGACCTCACCAGTGCCAACGCGAATCCAGTGTCGTGATCTCCATGGAGGGTTGAAGTGAGGGTCCTTGCTAAGGTGCAGGTCATGAGCAGGTTTGAATTGAGATAGGGTTAGGTATCTGTTGAGATTTCTGGCTAGTGTTAGGGTTAGGGTTAGTTCCCAGGGGGATCCAAGCGCTGACCGCACAGCAATGCAGTTGTCTCCCTGACGGGCTGAGTGAGGGCACAGTGGATCGTGCTTGTCAGGATTAATTTTTGGTTTCAGTATCCAGACAACTGTATGGGCCACTGGTCGGGTAGGCCTCAGGAATTCTCAGGGGCAGCTACAGTGGGGCTTGGAAACAAGATAGTGATGTTCCAGGTTCTATGCCGGGTGATCTTGCACCGCTTCAGGCCCCTAGGCACGTGGGGTTGTCATACTTTGGTATTGGGTACCCATGGGGAGAGAGCCTTAGCTAGGGTTAGGGTTCAATCCAGGGACGTCAACACTGGTGACCTTCCTGGAGGGCTGAAGTGAGGGCCCATGTGACGGTGCGCTTCGAGTATAGGGTTAGAGTTCGAGATAGGGTTTGGGTTCGCCTGAGGGTTCTGGTTAGAGTTTCTGTTAGGTTTAGGTCTCAGGAGCCTCCAGACACTGAACCCAAGGTAGTACAGATGTTTCCCCGAGGGGCTGAGTGGAAGACACAAGGGAGGGTACCGGTCATGATTAGCCTTTGGATTCTAGGCCACACATATATATGGGCCACCCTTCGGGTAGGCCTCGGTAAACCTCTCTTGCAGCTGCAGTCACCCTTAGAAAATGACATACTGATGTTCCACGTTCCATGCCGAGTATTTCTGCACCGATTCTTGAACCCTTGAGTGGGCTGTTGTCAGACTTTTGAATTGGGTCCCCATGGTGAGAGATTCTTAGCTAGGGTTAGGATTTGGTCCAGGGAAATAGACCCGGCTCAAGCGACTCCAGTTTTGTGATCTCCCTCAAGGGCTGAAATGAGGGCACATGGGAGGTGCACGTCAAGTGTATGGTTAGTGTTAGAGAATGGGTTAAGTGTAGGGTGAGTGTTACGATTAGGGTTATGTTTAGGGTTAGTGTCAGGTCCCAGGAGGCTCCAGGCACTGACACCACAGCAGAGCCTTTGTCTCCCCAAAGGGCTGAGTGGGGGACACAAGGGAGGGTGCTGGTCAGGATTAGTCTTTGGGTTTCAAGGCCAGATGAATGTATGGGCCATCCTTCGGGTAGGCCTCAGGAATCCTCTTGTGCAGATGCAGTCACGCTTTGGAAACGACATGGTGATGTTACACGCTCCATACCGAGTATTTCTGCACCGATTCTTGAACCCATCTGCGTGGTATTGTCAGACTTTGGAATTGGCACCCCATGGGAAGAGAGGCTTAGCTGGGTTTAGGATTGGGTCCAGGGAAGTTGCCAGGGCTGAAGCGACACCAGTGTTTTTAATTCCATGGAAGGTGAAGTGAGGGAAAATGTGTGGCTGTGAGTCCGCTATAGAGTTAGTGTGCTAGATAGGGTTAGGTGTAGGGTGAGGGTTATGGTTTGGGTCATGGATAGGGTTTGGGATAGGTCCCAGGAGACTCCAGGCACTGAACCCACAGTAGACCAGTTGTCTCCCTGAAGGGTTGACCTCACTACACAAAGGAGGGTGCCGGTCAGCATTAGGCTTTGGGTTCCAAGACTAGAAAAATGTTTTGGCCACCCTACACGTAGGCCTCAGGAATCCTCTCATGCAGCTGCAGTCGCGCTTTGCAAATGACATGGTGAATTTCCATGTTCCATGCCGAGTATTTTTGCACTGATTGTCGATCTCATGTGTGTGCTGTTGTCAGATTTGAAATTTATTCCACATGGGGAGAGATTGTGCTGCTCTTTGGCAGGTATACTCCAAGTCTGCCCTGTGGGGAGGTGTCCTGCGGCCACCTCTCTCACTGCCCCAGGCCCTGTTGGATTTTCCCCCTCCCCCACTAGCTGGACTTCCTCAAGTTCTGAACCCAGGCATCAGGCATCGTGTTGCCCCCAGGTCCTGAAGTCTGTACCTGGCAGAGGTGGACTGCTGATATTGATTTTTAAAAATTGACAATAAGGTCCATATCCTCCCTCTGGGACTAGTGGTGTGCATCCCAATCGTGGGTTGCTATCCTCCTGTCCACAACTAATCTGAGGATTCCAGAAGGTAGGTGAACACTATAAAACACTCTAGTCTTCTCTTACATCAAATTCAAAGACATTTTCTTGTCCCAGCTTTCTTTTAATTCTGAAGAGATGGCAATTAGTAATTGAAGGCATAATGGTCCTATAGGATATTTACCTATATGACTGCTGGACATTATTTCATCCATCTGTGTCCCTAAAGCACATTTCATTGGAAATATTAGCCAAGGATACATACTGTAAATTCACAACTGATTCATAGCTCCCTGTAAGTTTCATTCTGACCTTGTCACATATGTGTCATCAAAGATATTATTAGTGACTTTTCAGGTAAGCTCCCCACATCAAGATGGTGATGTTAGAGAATCTGGTATAAATGGAATTTCACAGATCCCAAATTAGGAATTATTTTTCATTTTTAATGTTTCTTTTCTCTTTTTTTGAGAGAGCCTGAGCTGGGGAGGGGGGAGAGAGTGGGAGATACCGAATCTGAGGCAGGCTCGAGACCCTGAGCTCTCAAGACAGACCCTGACGCGGGGCTCAAACTCATGGACTGCAAGATCACGACTTGCGTCAAAGTCGGACGCTTAACCGACTAAGCCACCCAAGCGCCCCAGGAAGGATAGTTTATTGGCAAAGAGGGAGAAATTAAAGATAGTGTAAAGGATGTCTATTTTTAATTGAAATATTGTTCACACATTTGTTGTATGAGTTTTAGGCATACATTGTAGTCATTCCATATGTCTATGAATTATATTGTACTTAAGCACAAGTGTAGCTATCCTGTGAAAGCATGCAACAGTATTATTATACGATTGACTCCATTACATTGGCTGTCCCTTGTATCCCTAGGACTCATTCATTCCATAGCTGTCGCCGGTATCTCTCTCAAAGGTGTTCATTCTTTATCTAACCTAAGTATGTTGGTGGTAAACACAATTACCACTTGCTCAGCAAGTGTAAATTGGCGGTCTATTTTTCTGTGAACATTGCTTAAACCATTACAAGTGATGTCATTACGTTAATAAATTCGGTTTCTTTCTTCACTCACAAGAAAGAAGGAAAAGATTTCTTTGTGTCCCAGGCCCTGTCATTAAAACCTTTCCCAATGTGGAGAACAGGTTTAGTTGCCCAGGCACCTTCAGTGTCTCAGCTGAGTGACCAGGGCCTTGCACATTGCAAAAATTCCCATGATGGCCAACAGAGAGAGCTCGAGCACCACAGACCCGGAGAGGCTGGTTCCTCTGCCCAGGCAGTGATGGCCAGCAGAAGGCGCACCATCGGCTTTTCTGACCCAGGGCACCTGAGAGCAGGAAGGGCTTTGATTGCTCCCAGAGTACTCAGGGCCTCTGCCGCTGCCTGAGTACAGAGAGCAGAGCTGCATTTCCAGCAGGTTGTGCCGCCCGCCCCAGGGGAGATCTTGGGAGCTTTGTAGCAACTTGGCATCTCCTGAGTCGCCAGAATTTGTCTTATTGTACTGAGTGCTGAGGAATGGGCGCTGGGTGGCTTCCCTGGGCAAGCTGGTTGCTGAGATGCACAGGCCCTTGCATTTTCTGGGCTGTTCCTGTGTTTCATTCCTCCCCTTCCTGGACAGTATTTGAACAAGACATATTTTACTAAAGGTCTTGTGGATTGCAGAGTCCCACGACATCACCTCAAGATGCAGTCGATGGTTTGTTCCAGATTCAGGCTTGTTTCCGGGAAGAAACCCTGACAGAAATTCAGAAGAACAGGAGCTGCATTCCGTTAGGACATGAATACATGAAATGCTCGTCTTGGGAACTCCTAGAAGAATGAGCTGGGACCCACTTTCCGAGTCCTGCTAGAACCAGTGACCGAGGTAAGGGCACAAACTGTCCCCCACATCATACATGCTTTTTAAAAAGTTTCATGGTTATTTTTCCAACCTAATTAAGTGATTGCAAACTACAGAAAACCTGGTAGGTACCTGTCATTAACGTACGTTATCTTTAATTTAAATTGCAGTGAGTGAAGATACAGTGTAATATTAGTTTCAGGTGTAAAATATAGAGCAACCCTTCCACACGTCATCCGGTGCTCATCCCAGGTGCACTTCTTAATCTCCAGCAGCTGTTTCACCCATTCCCCACCTTGCTCTGGAAGCCCTCAGTTTGTTTCCCAGAGTCTGTTTGTCACTGCCCCCCCCCCGCTTTGTTTTGTTTTATTTCCATGTGTTAGTGAAATCATTGGGTATTTGTCTTTGTCTGAAAGGCTTATTTCACCCAGGATAACATTCTCTCGCTCCATCAAGCTCATGGCAAATGACAAGATTTCATGTTTTTACGGCCTAATAATATTACATTCCATAGACCACATCTCAATTTATTCATCAGTTGATGGATGCTTGGATAGTTTCTGTAACTTGGCTGTTGTAGAAAATGCTGCTGTAAACATCGTGGTGCATGTATCCCTTTGCAGATTTTGTATTCTTTGTGGAAATACCTTGTAGTGAAATTGCTGGATCGTAAGGTACTTGCATTTCCAGTTTTGTTTTTTTTTTTTTTTTAGAAATCTCCATAATGTTTTCCAGACTGGCTGCACCAGTTTGCGTTCTTACCCACAGTACAAGAGGATTATTCTTTCCCCACTTCCTTGGCAACACCTGCTGTTTCATCCTTCATTGATTTTCGTCATTGTGACAGATGTGTTGTGTTATCTCATTGTACTTCTGAATTGTATTTCCCTGAAGATCAGTATTGTTGAGTATTTTTTCATGTGTCTCTTGGCCAGGTATATGTCTTCCTTCGGGAAATGTCCATTCGTGTCTTCTGCCCATTTTTAATCAGATTTCTCATTGTTTGGGTGCTGTATAACTGTATATATTTTGGGCACTAACCCTTTATCTGATGTCGTTTGCAAATATCATTCTGTAGGTGTTTTAGTTTTGTTGATTATTTCCTAGGTGACGGAAGGTTTTAATTTTTATGAAGTCTCATTATTTTTGCTTGCGTTTCCCTTACCTCTAGAGATATATCTACAAAGACATTTGCACAGGCAATGTCAAATAAGATACTACCCGTGTTATCCTCTGGGATTTTTATGGTTTCCGGTTTCACATATAGGTCTTTGTCCATGTTGGATTTATTTTTGTGTACGTTGTAAGAAAGTGGTCCATTGTTGTTTTTGTTTTGTTTTGCAGGATGCTGTCCAGTTTTTCCAAAACCATATGTTGAGGAGCCTTTTTTAAAGTTTATTTACTTATTTTTGAGAGAGAGCATGCAGAAGAGGGGCAGAGAGAAATGGAGACAGAGAATCCTACCCATGCTCTGCACTGCCCTGAGATCATAACCTATGCTGAATTAAAAATCACACACTTTGTTGACTGAGCCACCCCTGTGTCCCAAGACTATCTTTTTTTCCAGTGGATGTTCTTTCCTGCTTTGTTGAGAATTAATTGACCATATAGGTGTGAGTTCATTTCTGCGTTCCTATTGATCTATGCCTCTGTGGTTTTTTGTTGTTGTTTTGTCAGTACCATACTGTTCTGATCAGTACAGCTTTGTAATATTACCTGAAGTCTGGAATTGTGATGTCTCCAGCTTTGCTTTTCTTCTTCAAGTTTGTTTTGGCTGTTTGGGGACTTTTGTTATTCCATACAAATTTTGAAATGATTTGTTCTTGTTCTGTCACAAATGTTTTTGTTAGTGTGATAGGGATTTCATTATATGTGTAGATTGTTTTGAGAAGTGTAGACATTTTAACAGTATTTTGTGCTTCCCATCCATGAACATGAAATGTATGTCCATTTCTTTGTGTCCTCTTCCATTTCTTTCATCAGTGTTTCATAGATTTTAGAGTACAGGTCTTTCAATTATTTGGTTAGGTTTATTCCGGGTTTCTTGTGGTATTTGTGAGCCTGTCAATGGGATGGATCCCTTACTTTCTCTCTGTGTTAATTCATGATTTGTGTTAGAAATGCAATACATCTATGTAGCTTGATTTCTGTATATTGTGACTTGTGGAATTCATATATCAATTCTAGCAATTTTTAAGGGAATCTTTCATGTTTTTTATAGAACACATCATGTCAGTTCCAAACAGTGAAAGCGCTACTTCTTCCTTGCCGATTTGGATGCCTCTTATTTCTTTTTGTTGTCTGAGTGCTGTGGTTAGGGTTTCCCGTACTATGTGGAAAAACAGTGTGAGACGTGTCATCCCTGTTTTGTCCCTGACCTTGGAGGAAAATTTTTCAATTTTTCCCCATTGAGGATGAGATGAGCTGTGGGTTTTTCCTAGATGACCTTTATTATGTGCAGGTAGGTTGACTCTCAATGTACTTTGCTGAGGGGTTTTATCATGAATGGATGTGACATTTTGTCAAATAGTTTTCCCGCATCTGTTGAAAGCATCGTATTGTTCTTATCCTTTCTCCTATTACTGTGGTGCATCATGTTGATTGATCTGTGAATGTGGAACCACCCTTGCAGCCTAGGAATATATCCCACTTGATTATGGCAAATGATTCTATTAATGTATTGTTGACTTTAATTTGAAGGTATTTTAATAAGAATTTCGTCATACATAGCCATCAGGTGATTGGGCTGCAGTGTTATTTAAAAATTTTTTAAACATCTTTTTAAATGCTTATTTCTTTCCTTAGATAGAGTACATAAAAGTGAGGGAGGGGCAGAGAGACAGGGAGAGAGAGAATCCTGGCCATGTCCCACACTGTCATGGCAGGGTCCAACATGGGACTCGAACCCACGCACAGCAAGATAATGTCCTAGTCCGAAATTAAGAGTTGGACAGTAAACACCCCGAGGCACACAGGCGCCCCGCCAGTTTTCGGTTTTAGTGGAAGCTTCATCTCGTTTTGGTATCAGGGTAATGATGGCCTCATTAGATGAATTTATAAGTTTTCCTTCTTTTTTATTTTTCGTAATAATTTGAGGAGAATACATATTACCTCTTTCTTAAATGGATGGTAGAATTCATTCAGTTAAACCATCTGGCCCAGAACTCTTGTGTTGGGGGGAGATTTTTTTTATTACTGATTTGATTTCTTTCTGTTTTCAGATTTTATGCATCTTCCTGTTTCAGTTTTGGTAGTTTGTGTGTTTCTAGGAATTTGTCCATTTTTCTCAGTGTCCAATTTGTTGCATATAGTTGTTCATAACATTAACTTCTAACTGTATTTTTGTGGTGTGGACTGTTATTTCTCCTTTCTTATTTGTGATTTTATTTATTGGAGTCCTTTCTCTCTTCTTACTGAAAAGTCTGCCTAGAAGTTTTCATGTTGATTAGTGTTTTCAAAGAACAAGCCCCTGGTTTCATTGATTTTGTCTAGTGTCTTTTTGGTTTAAATATCCCTTATTTCTGTCTGAATCTCTATTACTTCCTTTCTTCTGCTGTTCTTCTTCTAATATGTGACCTAGAATATGATCAATTCTGGAGAATGTCCCATGTGCGCTTGAAAAGAATATGTACTCTGCCATTTTAGTATGGAGTGTTCTAAATATATCTATTAAACCCATCTGGTCCAGTGTGTCATTCAAAGCCATTGTTTCCTTGTTGATTTTCTGTTTACAGCTTCTGTCCATTGATGTGAGTGATGTGTTAAAGTCCTCTACTATCGTTATAGTATAAAAAATGAGTTCCTTTATGGTTGTTGTTAAATATTTTATATACTTGGTGATCGCATGTTGGGTGCATCAAAATTTACAATCATTGGATCTTCTTGTTTCATTGTCCCCTTTAGTATGAGATAGCGTCTGTCTTCATCTCTTGTTATAGCTTTATTTATTTATTTATTTATTTATTTATTTATTTATTTAAATTTAAGTCATAGTTGACATACAGTGCATTCTCGGATTTGGGAGCAGAATTTGGTGATTCATCCCTTACATACAATACCCAGTGCTCATCACAACAAGTGCTCTCCTTAATACTCATCCCACATCTAGCCCAGTGCTGACCCATTTCCCTTCATCAACCTTCGTTTTTTTTTCTCTAACATTAAGAGAGTCTGTGGTTTGTTACCACTCTTCTCGTTTCCTGCCCCCTTCCCATGTTTTCATCTGTTTTGTTTCTTCAATTCCATATGAGTGAAATCATATATTTGTCTTTCTCTGATTGACATATTTCACTTAGCATAATACATGCTAGCTCCATCCACATCATTGCAAATGGCAAGATTTCATTCTTCTTGAAGTTGAGTTATATTTCTTTGTATATACATATGTTTGTATATATGAACGTACACATATGTACATATGTATATATGCGTATACATACACACACACACACACACACACACACACACACACACCACAACTTCTTTATACCTTCATTAGTTGATGGATACTTGGGCTTTCTCTATAATTTGGCTACAGTTGATAATGCTGCTATAAATACTGGGTTCATGAAATGTCACTATTAGGTATTTACCCAAAGTGTACCAAAATAGAGTCTCAGTTTTAAAGGTTATTTTGCCTGATACAAGCATTGCTACTGGCTTTCTTTTGACATTATTGGCATAATAAATGTTTCTTCATTCCCTCACTTTAAATCTGAAAGTGACTTAAGTCCAAATAAAGCTTTGTAGGCAGCATCTAAATAGGTGTTGTTTTTGTTTGTTTGTTTGTTTGTTTGTTTTGTCCATTCTGACTCCCTATCCAATGTCTTATGATTGGAGCATTTAGTCCATGTACATTTAGAGTGATTATTAATAGGTATATATTTAGTGCCATTCTACTAGTTGTTTTGCCATTGTTTCTTGATGTTTTCTCTGATCCTTTCTTGTCTGTCACACTTTTAGTCCTAGATTTCCACTCAAAGAGCCCAATTTCAATATTCTTTTCTTTTGACTGGTAGTACATTTCTTTACTTCTTTTTAATATTTCTTTTTTTTAATATAAGCCCACGTTAGTTACTTTAGAGTGGAATACAGTTTCAGCAGTAGAATTTAGTGATCCATCAAGTACAAAATATACCCAATACTCATCCCAAGTGCGCCCGTAATGCCCATCACCCATTTAGCCCATACCCCTATTCAGTAACCCCCCTGGAACCCTGAGTTTCTTCTCTGTATTTCACAGTCTCTTATCGTTTGACTCCCTCTCTGTTTGTATCTTATTTTTGCTTTCCTTTCACTACGTTCATCAGTTGTATTAAATTCCACAGATGAGAGAAATCATATGATGTGTGTCTTTCTCTAACATATTTTGCTTAGCATAATCAAGTCCGGTTCCATCCATGTTGTTTCAAATAGCAAGATTTCATTCTTTTTGACCGCCGAGTAATATTCCATTGTATGAATATACCACATCTTCTTTATCCATTCATCTGTCAATGGTCATTTGGGCTCTTTGCATAATTTAGTTATTGTTGATAATGTTGCTATAAACATTGCAGTGCATGTTCCACTTGGACTCAGCGTTAGTGTATCCTTTGGATAAATACGTAGTAGTGCAATTGCTGGGGCCTAGTGTAGTTCTATTTTAAGTTTTTCTGACAAATCTCCATACTATCTCCAGAGTGTCTACATCACTTTCCATTCCCATCAGCATTTCAAAAGCGTTCCCTTTCTCTGCATCCTTGCCAACATCTGTCTTTTTCAGAGATGTTAATTTTAGCCATTCTGATAGGTGTGAGGGGATATCTCATTGTGGTTTCGATTTGTATTTCAGTGATGACAAGTGAGATTGAGCATCTTTTCATGTGTGACCAATCTGGATGTCATCTTTCTTAAAGTGTCTGTTCACATCTTTTGCCCATTTCTTCACCGGATTATTTGGTTTTTGGGTGTTGAGTGTGATAATTTTTTATAGATTTTGAATACGAACCCTTCATCTGATATGTCACCTGCAAATATCTTCTCCCATTTCATTCAGTGGCCTTTCAGTTTTGCTGATTGTGTCCTCTGCTGTTCAGAAGCTTTTTATCTTGAGGTCCTAATAGTTCATTTTGGTTTTTATTGCCCTTGCTTTGGAGACATGACAAGCAAGAAGTTGTTGTGGCCAGGATCAAGGAGGTAGATTGCCTGTTTTCTACTCTAGGATTTTGATGGTCCCTTTCTTACATTTATATCTTTCATGCATTTTGAGGTGTGTGTGTGTGTGTGTGTGTGTGTGTGTGTGTGTGTGTGTGTGTGTGTGTGGTTTAAGAACATAGTCCAGGTCCAATCTTCTCACTGCTTAGTTTTCCCAGTACCATTTGCTGAAGAGACTTTTGTTTTTCCATTGGATATTCTTTCCAGTGTTATCAAAGATTACTCGGCCATATGTTTGAGGGTCCATTTATGGGTTCCCCATTCCATTCCATTGATGTCTGTGTCCGTTTTTGTTCCCGTACCATACTGTCTTGATGATTGCGGTTTTCTGATACACCATAAACTCCAGATTTTAATGTCTCCAGCTTTGTTTTCTTTTTCAACATGACTTTGGCAATTTGGGGTCTTTTCTGGCTCCCTACAAATTTTAGGGTTGTTTGTTCTAGTTCTGTGAGGAATGCTGGTGTTATTTTGATAGGGATTGCATTGAATGTGTCGATTGCTTTGGGTAGTATTGACATTTTAATAATATTTGTTCTTCTCACCCATGAGCATGGAATATTTTTCCGTTTCTTTGTGTTTCTTCCATTTCTTTCATAGATGTTGTGTGGTTTGTTCCTTTATTTTTTTATCTTTGTTTATTTTTGAGAGAGAGAGAGAGAGAAAGAGAGAGCACATGAGCAGGGGAGGGGCAGAAAGAGAAAGAGAGGGAGACACAGACTCTGAAGCATGCTCCAGGCTCTGAGCTGTCAGCACAGTGCCCATCACGGGACTCAGACCCACAAATATGGGATCATGTCTTGAACCGAAGTCGGCACTTAACCGACTGAGCCACCCAGGCGCCCCTCTATTGTTTTAAGTGTACTGATCTTTTTCCCGTTTGGTTATGTTTACCCCTGGGTATTTGATGGTTTTCAGTGCAGTTGTAAAGTACATCAATCCTTGATTTCTCTCTGCTGACTCATTATTGGTGTATAGAAATGCAGTCAACTTCTGTATATTGATTTTATATCCTGAGACTTTCCTGAATTCCAGTATCAGTCCTAACAGTTTTTCCATGGAGTCTTTTGGATTTCCTTGGAAAGTATCATGTCTGAAAACAGGGAAAGTTTGACCTTCCTTGCCAATTTGGACGCCTTGTATTTCCTTTTGTTGTCTGCTTGTTGAGGTTAGGACTTCCAACAGTTTGTGGAATAACAGTGGTGAGAGTGGACATCCCAGTCGTGTTCCTGACCTTAGGGGGAAAGCTCTCAGTTTTTCCTCATTGAAGATGATACTAGTTGTGGGACTTTCGTATCTGGACATACTGATATTCAGACAAGATCTTTCTATCCTTCATTTCATGCGTGCTTTTTTTTTCATCAAGAAAGGATGGTGCATTGTGTCAAATGCTCTTTCTGCATCTATTGAGAGGATCATATGGTTGTTATCCTTTCTTTTCTCAATGTGATGTATCACATCAGTTGATTTGCAGATATTGAATTGGTGGTGCATTCCAGGAACAAATCCAATTCATTGTGGTGAATAATTATTTGTATGTATTGTTGGATCCGGTTAACTACTTTTTGTTGAGAATTTTTGCATCCAGGTTCATCAGGGAAATTGGTCTGTAGTTTCCGTTTTGGTGGGATCTTTGTCCAGTTTGGACTCAAGGCCAAGCTGGCCTCATAGAATGAGTTTGGAAGTGTTCCTTCCATGTCTCTGGCCATGACCTTATCTTGTTCTTTCATTTGGGATGCATTCCTCTTGTCTTGGCATTTTGGCTGAGTATTTGCCTTCTCTGTGTTACAAAAGCTCATTATGTTAGCTGCCTGTGATATGAATGGCTTTATGAAATGGGGGTCATCTAGTGTCCAGGGCCTGACACATCAGGGAGTGTCTGTGGTGTGTGTTGCGTACACTGTTTTGTGTTCTGGCTGCACTTTCCTTCAGGCCAGTTGTATGGACAGTGTATGGTCTTTGGCCAGAATGTCCTGAGTTTTATCTAGGTCAGCTCCGATCTGCTTCTTAAATGAGACTTGAAATGACTGCCACTCGAAGTGAAGCTCTTCAGAACTGTCTGGTCAAGAGAGGTGGTGTGGTCATGAGCTTCCGCTGGTCTTCTGGGGAAGGGGACACCTCCATTGGGACTTAGGCAAGCCTGATTGACCTAGAAGGCCAGTCTCACCAGAGCACAGGAATGTGGGGTTGGTGTAAGCATCTTAGGCAGCCAGTGTGGGGATGACATTGTTTCCAGCAGATGGCTCTGTGTTTATGCTGTGGGGAAGAGGAGGAAAATGTTCCCACACAGCTCCTCTGTCCTACCTCCTTTGTCCCCTTGTTGTGAACACTGCCTCTCAGGGATGCTCTCCATGATGAGTGTATAATTGCCCCACTGTTTGCACCAGGTGATGTACAGGTCACTGTTTCCATACCATCTGCCTGTAAGTAGTTTGCTGCCTTCTCTCAAGGATTAGACCATTGCCCTCAGGGCTGTATCCCAGCCAAGCCTGCTAACCTTTGAAACTCCACATTCTCGGGGTCTGGATCGCTTGGTTAAATGTCCGAGTCTTGATCCTGGCTCAGATCATGACCTCGTGGTCATGGGCTTCTCTCTCTCCCTCTATTCCTGCCCCTGCCTTGCATGTGCTCTCTTTCTCTCTCTCTCTCTCAAAATAAATAAACTTAAAACAAATTTAGTGGCATGGAATACCTTATTTAGGCGAGATTTCCTCCTTGAGGGAATGGCAGGGGTCTATCAGTTAAATTTCCAGCAATGACTAGGAATTTCATTGCTGACTGGTTAAAGGTTACATTCCTACAGGAATGAATTTAGGGTTAGTGACATGAGGCCATAACGTAAGGAACTCCATGATGGTCCTGTGAATTTTCTTTACATTCCAAACCCATATTTTTGCACATCAATTTTTTTATTAAAAACATAACCCTAAGTAATATTTTAGCCATCTACTGCCGGCCCAATGATCATATCCTGTAAATCTGCGACCATCTCCTAATCATAGATGGAGATCAACTCTGTGGTTCTAAGATTTTTGTGACTCTAAATTATATTGATGTATGTTACTAAGGTCTTTGTGAGTCTAGGTTACTGCTGGCCTCCTGAAATCTTGACCGAGGGACACCCAGCCAGGTTTCTGAGCCATCACTTAGGCACAGAAGCACCCTTTCCAAGTCACCTCTTCCTAAAGCGTGCCTTTCCCTCTGGTACTTCTGGGTCTTACCCTTTTGCAGATCACATGCTGTGATGGACAACCCCTCATGAAAACCTGTCAAAGTGGGCGAGAGAAACCTGCTTGCCTGTGACTGCCACTTCATGGTCACATCTTTTCCTTCTGAAACCCCTTGAACACCCTATCATTCTTCCAGCCTTTGAACATCTCTTCAATTTGAAAATATTTCATTCTCTTGTATTCCTGCTAAAAAAATATGCGTGAAAATATTAAAGCAAGGATTCTTTACAATAAGTGAGCCAGTCACAATGATCCATCTGGCCGTGTGTACGTATGTTTTCTTTTTTGGACACTGTTCAGGCATGAAGTTAAGTACATCCTGTAAAATCTGAGTTTCATTCATTATCTAGGATAACCGCCTTTATGGAAAGCCATTTAATGACATGTTCATTCCAGATCCGAAAAACACTTAATTTACATACCACATAATACAGTGGTGTCTACATATGTTATTACCTTAAAATATGTAAAGTGGATGTTTCTGTGAAGTGTATATCATGCACTGAGTTTTCTGTACCATGAATGCTATTATTTAAATTACACAATATGTAAGAACAACAAGATTAGGTACATGGCCATCACTAGTAACTAATACTAGAACTAGTCATATAATATTAGGTGTTGAAAACATAAAACCATGATTACTAATAATCTTTTCAATCGTGGTGGGTTTCTAGTTACCAGAAAAATTGGGAAGATATTATTGAGTCTCCACATACATCAGAGTGTTTTCTGACTATTGATGTCCTCTAAGTTGATACATGATCACAGTCAATATCCCAAAGAGATATGGTACTATTAACTAACTTTGTATTTGTATTCAGATTGCTTCACTTTTAACCTCTTCTGTCCCAGACTCATCCCAGCTGGCATATTACAGTCATTCTGTCTCCTTCGGCTTCACTTGGCCATGGCGATTTTTAGATTTTTCCATATTTTTCATAATCTGCAAAGTTTTGAGGGTACGTTTGTAGAATGTATTTTGTAGAATGATCCTTGGTTGGGATATGTCTAACGTTTGTTCAAATGCTTAGGCTGACTACTGTGTTTTGGAGCAGAAGATCCAGAGGCATAGTTCCATCCATAATTATCATTTCACATAAAGGTTGTTTACTCTGAAGATTTGGGTCTTTTGTGGTTCTGTACAAATTTTAGGACCGTTCTAGTTCTATGAAAAATGATGTTGCTATTTTGATGGCGATGGCATTAGTTGTGTCAGTTGCTGTGGGAAGTATAGACATTTCCATGAAATTTGTACTTCCGATCCATGAGTATGGAATATCCTTCCATTTTTTTGTGTCATCTTGTATTTCTTTCATCACTGTTTTATAATTTTCAGAGTATAGGTCGCTCACCAGCTTGGATAGATTTATTCATAGATACCTTATTATTTGGTGTACAACTGTAAATGGGACTGTTTTCTTAATTTCTCTCTCTACTGCTTCGTTATTGTCTAGAAATGCAACAGATTTCTGTACAATGATTTTGTATCCGGTGACATTGCTGTATTCATTTATCACTTCTAGCAGTTATTGGGTGGACTCTTTAGGGTTTTCTATATATAGTGTCATGTAATCTGCAAAGTGTGAAAGATTCACTTCTTCCAGATTTGGATTAGTTTTTCTTTTCTGTTCTTTCTTTTTTTTCCTTTTCTTTTTTTTCTTTTCTTTTACTTTAATTTACTTTATGTTGTTTTGTTTCGTTTCGTTTTGTTTGATTTATCTGCCGGCTGTACCTTGGACTTCCAATGCTATGTTTATTAAAAGTGGTAAGAGTAAACATCCTTGTGTTTTCCCTGACCTTATAGGAAAAGCTCTCAGATTTTCTCCATTCAGGTTGATTATAGCTGCAGGGTTTTCATAGAAAACATTTATTGCATTGATGTATGTTCCCTGTAAACCTACTTTAGGGGGTTATAATCATGAATGGATGTTGTAGTATGTCAAATGCTTTTTCTTCATGTATTGAAATGACCGTATGGTTCTTTTCTTTTAACGTTTATTAATTTTGAGAGAGACAGAGTGTGAGCAGGGAAGGGGCAGAAAGAGAGTGGGAGACACAGAGTTCAATGGAGGCTCTTGGCTCTGAGCTTTCAGCACAGAGTCCGATGTGGGACTTGAACTCACGAAGCATGGGGTCATGTCCTGAGCTGATGTCGGACTGCTAAAGGATTGAGCCACCCAGGTGCCCCGATCATATGGTTCTTGTCCTTTCTCCTGTTGATATATTGTATCACATTGATTGATTTGCAAATACTGAACCACCCTTGCAGCTTGGGAATAAATCCCACTTAATTGTGGGATATATTTATAGTTGTTATATCTCCTTTTCGACTGTACCCTTTACTGTTATATAACGTCCTCCTTTGTCTCTTGTTATGTACTTTGTTTTAAGTGTATTTTTTCTGATACAAGTATTGCTACTCTAGTTTTTTTTTTTTTTTTCATCTGTTCTTACACCCTATGTCTCTAGATTGGAGCGTTCATTCCATTTACCTTCAGAGAAATGATTGCTATGTATGTATGTATGTATTGCCATTATATTACCTGTATTCTTGTGGTTTCTAATGATTTTCTCCGATCCTTTCTTGTCTGTCTTTCATGTTTTGCTTATTTTCTTTAGTGAAGTATTTTAATTTATTTATCTTTATTCTTAGCATATTTGTGACTGGTTTCTGATATATGGTTACTGCTGGGTTATGTATATAACCTCTTCTGTGTTTAGCAGTTTGTATTAAGCTGATGGTCATTTACCTTGGAACGCATTATTTTCTCCTCCCTAGGTTTTTGGTAGATGTTATTATATTTCAAATCCATATCTGTGAGTTCCTTAACTATTTTTTACAAAAATATTCATGTTTTACTTGATTTGTGTCTTTTACCTCTATAGTGTCACTTTTGGTCTCTCCACTCAAAGAGTCCCTCTTCATATTTCTTGCAGGACTGGTTTAGTGGTACAAACACCTTTAGTTTTTGTTTGGGAAAGTCTGTGTCTCCTTCCATTCTGAATGATAGACTTGTTGGATAGAGTATTCTTGGCTGCTAATTTTTCCATTCAGCACTTTGAATATGTGATGTCACTTGCTTCTCGCTTGCCAAGTATCTGTTCAGAAATCTGGTAGCTAGCCTTATGGGTCTTCCCTTCTAAGTGAAGGTCTCTTTGTGTTGCTGCATTTAAGAGTTTTTCTTTATTGTCACTGTAATTTGCAAGTTTGCTTACAATATGTCTGGATGTTGGCCTGATTTTGTTCATTTCGATGTGAATTCTCTAGCCTCCCGGATGTGGACGTTTGTTTCCTCCCCCAATTAGGGCATTTTTCAGCTATTGTTTCCACAAATAAATTTTCTGCCCCCTTTTCTCTTTCTTCTGCGACTCCTACAATATCAATATTGTTGTCTTTGCTGCAGTCACTGAGTTCCCTTAGTCTCATCTCACGTTGCAGAATTCTGTTCTCTCTCTTTGGTTCAATGTGATTCATTTCCATTACTCAGTCTTCGAGGTCACTGGTTTGCTCCTCTGCTTCTTCCGTCCCTTTGTTAGTTCCAGCAAGTGTGTCTCTCCTTTATTGTGTCCTCAATGTCTACTGTACTATTTCTTATCTCTAGTCAGGGGTCTCACTCTTCTACTCATTTCGCAACTCTAATGAGTATCCTTATGATCATTGCTTTCAAATCTGTATCAGGTATGTTACCTACATCTCTTTGGCTTAGAACTCTGGCTGTGACTTTCACTAGGTCTTTCATTGTGGAAAAACATCTCTGTGTGTCCATTTTGTCTTTCTCTCTGTCTCTGTTTCTCTGTGTTAAGAAAGTCAGCTGTACCTTCTGCTCTTGAAACTAATAACGTTATGAAGAAGAGGTCCTGGAGAACTCAGCAGTGCACGTCTCCATTTATAGGACCTGGACCTTCAGGAGGCTATCGTATGGGTACTGTTCACAGCCTGCTGTTGTGTCTGGGTTACTTTTCCTTTTAGTGCAGGTGTCTGCACTGATTGCATGCTGTTGTGGGCTGTGCTTCATCTCATTGGTTTTAGTGGGACCCAGGCAGGCCAGCTGTGGGGTGGTATGCCTGCTGGATAACTTGGGCACAGGGCAGGAGTGTTAGCAAAATTTCACAGGGCTACAAGTCCTATGCCAGATTTCCCGATGTCCTTTGGTGGCTGGGGGCTGTGGACCAGCGGTGGAAGCTAGGGGCTTGAGGATATGCACAGAGCATGTCTGTGCCTGGGGACATGTGGCTTAGTGAGACAGATGAGGGTGCCTAGATATGTACAGCTGGGTGAGGTGCAGATGTGCACAGCATGTTGTGGCAGCTATGCATGCAGCTTGTCAGACAGGGTGACCTTGTGGTTTGAAAAATGTTTGGCCTGAGACCAACAGGCTTGGTTTGGTGAGTCCCCTAGTGAACCCTTGGGACTGGCACACTGCTAATGGGTTAGTTAGCAAGAGTCTGTGCAGCCTCACCCTCCTGTGGGTGCTCCTATGCTTATTCTGGGAGGCTGGGGGAGAAGAATGGTGCCTGTGAGCTCCCTCGTTGTTGGAGAAGTCCTCCAACACACTCCGGAATCAGCATGAATACATCTGTCTCCTGTTCCCTCAGCATTGTGCAACATGCCATGTTTACATTGCCTCTCTACACACGCAGGGATCTGGCTATCACTCATCCTCCTGGATCTCCCAGTGCTGGGTCATTTGACCTCCAAAGCTCCTGTATCTGAACACAAAGGCATTCAGCCCCTCTAAGTTCTAATGCCCAATGTTATGGAGATTAGTCTTCCCTGTATGACCTCCCTGGTGTGGGGCTCACTTTTTCTGCCCCTTCTGCAGGCAGACAGCCTCCACCTTTCTGACATTCCTAACCTTTCTGGTGCAGCTTCTCTCTACTTCGGTGTGGAGTTTGTTCTGCCAGTCTTTGGATCGCTCTTTGGTTCATGGACTTGGATGTGGCTGTTATGCAGTTGAAAACATGGGACAGGGTGAGCTCAGGGTCCTCTTACTTTGCTATTATTAATTTTTTAAATGTCTTATTATTTTGCATTTTTGAGACGTGGGAAGACAGACTCCTATCACACATGCACTTCAGGATTGGAAAGGAACTTTCCCACATTTGCTTCTATTATTTTATGTTTTGAAACTCTCTTTAATGAGGTATAATTACATCTAACAAACCTCAAGTTAAAGGGTATACTTTGATGAGATTGAGGGTACAGGACCATGGGTACAGCACCATGAAATCATATGGTTTCTCCCTAAACCTTCCATCATGATCCCTTTGTGTCTAATGCTAATGTTGCTTTTGAAGTAAGGACTACTTTTTTTCCCCCCACGTTTTCACATATTGCCCAGGTGTCTGAAAGCTGGCATTGGGGTATCTCCTTTTCCAATAGTCTATATTCCTATAAGTTTTGCAGTCGGTTTACCTTCGGACTTTTGCTTCTATTGTATCTCTCTGTATGTTCACATACTCTCGTTGCAATACTTTAATGATGAGGTCTTCATCGTCGCTTTAATTTTCACTAAATGGTATGAGCTGCAGTTCCACTTATGACAGAAGCACAGGCTTCCTATGATATGTATTCCTATGATTCCTATGATATGTGTTCAAGAGTAAGGCAGATATCCTGAGCACTTGAGCTGAGAATGTCACCCTGTCTTTTGCCGGCCCTCTTCCCTTCCCTGCGAGACAAGAATCTTCTTTTGTTCACACAGAAATGTGGGTGAAGTCAGTAGAAAACATTGCCTTCTCTCCTCTTCCCTTTATCTCTCAAAATCCTTGCCACTATCTTCTGCCTTTCCCTTTCTCTGACTCAATCTCCCAGGCCCACAGTTCCACTGCAGCCATGATCAGGGTGTCCTCCAGCTGCTGGCCTCTGCCCTGTCCATCCCTCAGTGAGAAATCTGGAGTAGGATTATGCATTTCACAGGACTGATCAAGAAATATGTGATCCTCAGAGACCTCCTGCACAAGGTTGCTGTCCGTGGAGACATGGCATCCTGAGGGAGGATCTGACTCCATGTATGGCCTCCTCACTCATCTCCCACAGTCACTGCTGGTCCCTGATCCTTACCCACCATTACAAATCAGCCATATGCTAGGGTCAGGTACCTGTCTATCTGACCCCAAGCACCAGGAGTCAGTGAATATTTCTAAAATAAATGAGGACAGGCACCCCATGCATCTAGATATAGGAAGTTACCATCACCCGAGAAAACTCTCTCGGGCTCCTCTGCAAAAAGGGCGATCTTGCTACTATCCTACATCACTGCAACTTCTGCTAGTTTGTTACCTGTGTGTATAGGAACCACACTGTGTACATTCGATGGGGGGTGAGAGGAGGTCCTCCTAGAAGCAAACACTGAAACAGAGACAGAACAGTGAAAGTACTATGAAGGGATACTAAGAAAAACAAAGTGGAGAGCTCAGGGTTAGCAGAGAAAGCATGCAGGCAGATCTGACACATTTTTAAGATATATAATCACCATACTCTGTCACCTCACACAGTCCTCTTCAAATTTCAAAATAGTTGTCATATAAGGCAGTGAGATTTAAGAGATTTGGGGTTATTTCCCTATGGTCTTATGTTTTCCTACATGCATTCCCTCTTCGGTACTTAATCTGTGGCCTCAGATGAACACTTTAGTGTGGATGCATCTGCGAGTCTATATGTAATGGAATATGATTGTCTTCAGATCTCAGATGTAGAACTCTGATATACACATTCTCGTAATTATCTTTTTCTTTCTTTGTCTGGCAGGGCCTGAATCTTAATACAATAAGTGTGCCGTTGTCTTCTTTAAAGTGGTGATCCCCAATCCCTGGGTGGAGGCGTTAACCGTCTTAGTTTAATGAACTTCTGTGACTATCTTTTTTTGATGATCATTTGTGTAGAGATATCTTAATTGAAACTGTGAGAAGGGTGAGTGGATATTTCCCAGACATTTTGCAGATGCATTCTGTATTCAATGTCTTCTTTTCATTATGTCCTTAGAAACAAATATTACCCCTCTTTCACAGATAACCCATCTCAGGCTCTGTGTAGGTCCCACTGAGAATTGGTATTCTGGCTGAGATAGCAGGAACACAGGGAAACCCTCGGGATGTTGTGAGAGAAGTTTAAGGAGATAGATGCAGAGCCGTAGTCAGGTGATGTCAGGGGTCCAGCAGGGGTGGCATCTGGGCATCCCTGAATTGTAGGTTTACCCAGGCTAAAGGCCAATGCAGGCACTCAGCTGATCTAGATCCTGTCTTCACTTTTAGTCTCACTGAAGGATATGAACTTATGCAGACAAGCATTTCCTTAAGATCAAGTTAAATTTTCTATATATCCAGGGCATTTTTTCACCCATAAATATCCAGAACCTTCAGACAACGCAGGGAGACAACAACCTTTTTAGATGATCACCTGGGTGCACTTTGACAAATATGACATTTTGGAGAGGAACCTTGCATTGTGCACTGAGAGTGATCCCACATAGTAGCTCCGTGTGGAACTCATGCTCCCTGCTCAGGCTGTGGTCAGGAATGGGCTGCAACTGCATCTCACTGAACCCAGGACCCTCCCCTCTGCACTTCCTCAAACTCTGCTTACTGTCCTCTAATTTCTCAAATTTCTATTCTTGTGTGATTCAAGTTTCCCCCACTCCTTCACTGGTGCTTTCAACATGGTGACCACAAGGTCTATGTCATGTAATGCATGTGCCCCATTTCACACAGGACACCTAAGTCACCTACACTTAGGGGTGCATCTCATCCTTCACAGAACTCAAAACATTGTGTCTGTAAAATATGCACCAGTACGCCCGATACATCTGTCTTTGTGTAAAAATCCTCTTTCTTGTTGACAGGAGAAACCTAAAGCTGACCTCATTATGGGGAAATGATACAGTCCATTGAACATATGTCCTGAGAAACTTGAGATATGTTACAAAGTCCTCAGGCAGTTTTGCAGTTGAATTGCCAAGCCCTAACAACCATCTCTACATTTTTCCCACAAAGTGTTTCACGAAGTAGATGAATATGCTTTAGAAATCCCTAACCACTTCAGTTTATCTACCCAAATAGAGGAGGTGGAGGATGGGGGGGGGTGGTTCATAGCCCATGACTGGTGATGAAGGACTGTCCATGGGGTTAGGGTTAGGGGTTAGGGTTAGCGGTTCGGGGTTAGGGTTAGGGTTAGATTAGATGGTTACATTTAAAGGGTTAGGATTACGGTGAAGGTTAGGTTTAGGGTTTAGGGGCTAGGGTTGGGGTGTAGCTTAGGGTTAGGGTAGGGCTTAGGTGTTAGTGTTAGTATCAGCATTAGCTTCAGGGTTAGGGTCACGGTCAGGGTAGTTGTAGGGGCAGGGGATAGGGATTAGGATTTAGGTTTTATTGTTTAGAGTTTAGGTTTTAGGTTTTGGGGTAGGGGTTAGGTTTTCGTGGTTACGTGTTAGTGGCTAGGTTTTAAGGTTATGGTTAGCGTCAGTGTTTGGTTAGGGTTAGTGTTTAGTATTTATGGTTTGGGGATTAGGGTTAGTGGTTAGTGTTCAGGTCTAGGGTTTAAGTTTATGGTTACAGTTAGGATTTGGATCGGATTTGTGGTTTAGGGTTCAGCGTTTCGGTTAGGGTTTGTATTATTGTTGCGGATGGTGTTAATGTATATTAGTGCCATGGTTTGGGTTAGGGATAGGATTTAGGGCTAGGATTAAGGTTTGTGTTTGGGTTAGGGTTAGGGTTAGTAGTTAGGATTAGGCCCTAGGATATTGCAGGGGCTGAACCCACAGCATTGCAATTGTCTTCCCAAAGGGCTGAGGTGAGGTTCCAAGGTCGGTTGCCTGTCACGATTAGTCTTTTGGTTCCAATCCAGACAACTGTATGGGAGAGTGGTCTGGTAGGCCTCAGGAATATTCTTGGGCAGCTGCAGCCAGGTTTTTGAAATGACATGGTGATGGTCCAGGTTCTAAGCCGAGTGATCCTGCACCACTTCTGGACCCCAGGGCGTGGTGTTGTCAGACTTTGTTATTGGGTCGCATGGGTAGAGAGCCTTAACTAGGGTTATGGTTTGTTACAGGGACGTCGCCAGGGTGTAAGCGACTCTAGTTTCGTGATCTCCCTCTAGGACTGAATTGAGGACCCATGCGATGGTGCTTTTCAACTGTAGGTTTAGGGTTGAGATAGTGTTAGGATTCAGTTGAGGGTTCTGTTTAGGTTTAGGCATAGGTTTAGGGTTACGTTCCAGGAGACACTAGGCGCTGAAACCAGAGCAGTGTAGTTGTTTCCCCGAAAGTCTAATTTGAAGGAACAATGGATGGTGCCGATTAGGATTAGTCTTTGAGTTCCAAGGCTAGACAACTGTATGGGCCACTAGTCGGGTAGGCCTCTTGAAATCTCTCTGGATCTTCAACCGGTCCTTCAAAAGAACATAGTATATTACATGTCCTATGCGGAGTTATCCTGCACCGCTTTTGTTCCCCAGGCATTTGGTGTTGTCATATGTTGTTATTGGGTCTAATATCGAGAGAGACTTATCTAAGGTTAGGGTTCTGTCCAGTGACATTTCCAGCTCCAAGCGAAACCAGTCTCGTCATCTCCCTCGAGGTCTGAAGTGAGGGCCAATATGATGATGCGGAGCAATTGTAGGGTTTGGGTTTGAGTTAGGTTCGGTTTCAGTTGAGGTTTCTGATGAGGGTTAGAAGTAGGGTTCGGATTTTGTTCCCAGGAGGTTCAAGGCGCTAAACACATAGCAGTGCACTTGTCTCCCTGAAGGGCTGAGTTGAGGGCACAAGGGAGGGTGCCGGTCAGGGTTTGTCTTTGGGTTCCAAGGCCAGACAACTCTATGGGCCACTGGTCAGTTAGGCCTCAGGAATACTTTTGAGTACCTGAAACCCAGCCTTGGAAATGACATGGTGATGTTCCAGGTTCTATGTGGAATGATCCTGCACCGCTTCTGGACCCCAGGCGCATGGTGTTGTCAGATTTTGGTACTCGGTCCCATGGGAAGAGAGCCTTAGCTAGGGTTAGGGTTTGGTCCAGGGACGTCACCAGAGCTGAAGCAACTCCCGTCTCGTGATCTTCCTTGAGGGCTGAAGTGAGGGCCTGGGTGATGGTACGGGTCAAGTGTACGGTTAGGTTTCGAGACTGGGTTAGGTTTTGGTTGGCGGTTCTGGTTGGGGTTAGGGTTACGGTTAGGTCCCAAGAGGCTCCAGGCACTGAACCTACAGCAGTGTGGTTGTCTACCCAACGGGTTGAGTTGAGGGCTCAAGTGAGGGTGCTGGTCAGGATTAGTCTTTGGGTTCCTATGCCAGATATCTCTATGGGCCACTGGTTGGGTAGGCGTCAGGATTCCTCTCAGATAGCTGCAGTCGGGTTTTGGAAACGACATGGTGATGATCCAGATTATTTGTTGAGTTATCCTGCACCATTTCTGCACCCCAGGCGCTTGGTGTTGTCAGACTTTGGTATGGGGTCCCCATTGGGAAAGAATCTTAGCTTGTGATAGGTTTCGGTCTAGGGACATCGCCAGGGCCAAAGCAACTCCAGTCTTGTGATCTCCCTCGAGGGCTGAAGTGAGGGCCCATGTGATGGTGCAGCTCAACTGTAGGGTTAGTTTTCGAGATAGGGTTAGGTTTTGGTTGAGAGTTCTGGTTAGCATTAGGTCCAAACAGGCTCCAGGAGCTGAAGCCACAGCAGTGCAGTTGACTCCCCAAGGACTGATGTGAGGGCACAAGGGAGGGTGCCCTCAGGATGAGTCTTTGGATTCCAAGGCCAGACAACGCTGTGGGACAGTGTTTGGATATTCCTCAGGAATACTCTTGAACAGCTGCCACCGGGCCTTGGAAATGACATGGTGATGTTCCAGATTCTATGCTGAGTGATCCTGCACTGCTTCTGGACCATAGGCACGTGGTGTTGTCACTTTGGTATTGGGTCCTTATGGGGAGAGAGCCTTATCTAGGGATAAGGTTCGGTCCAGAGACAACACCAGGGCCGAAGCGACTCCAGTCTCGTGATCTCCCTCGAGGGCTGAATTGAGGGTCCTTGCAATGGTGTGAGTCATGGCTTTGGGTTCGAGATACCGTTAGGTTTCTCTTGAGGGTTCTGGTTAGGGTTAGGGTTAGGTCCCAGGATTCTCCCTGCGCTGAACCCACAGCAGTGCAGATGTCTCCCTGCAAGGCTGAGTTGAGGGCACAAGGGAGGGTGCCGCTCAGGATTGGTCTTTGGGTCCCAGGCCATACAATTCTATGGATCACTCGTCAGTTAGGACTCAGGAATTCTCTTGTGTACCTGTATTCAGGCCTTGGAAATGGTGATGTTCCAGTTTCTATGCTGAATGATCCTACATCGCTTCTGGACCCCAAGCACGTGGTGTTGTGAGACTTTGGTGGGTCCCAATGGGGAGAGAGCCCTAGCTAGGGTTAGGGTTTGGTCCAGGGATATCCCCAGATGCAAAGTGACTCAAGTCTCGTGATCTCCCTCGAGGGCTGAAGTGAGGGCCCATGTGACGGTGCGGGTCAAGTGTAGCATTAGGTTTCAGTTGAGGGTTCTGGTTAGGGGTAGGGTTAGGTCCCAGGAAGCTCCTGGCTCTGAGTCCACAGCAGTGCAGTTGTCTCCCCGAAGGGCTGAGTTGAGGGCACATGGGAGGATGCCGTTCATTTTTAGTATTTCCGTCCCATTTCCAGACAACTGTATAGGCCATTGGTTGTGTAGGCCTCAGCAATCATTTCAGAAAGCTGCAGCCCGGCCTGAGAAATGACATGGTGAAGTTCCAGGTTCTATATGAAATGATCCTTCACTGCTTCTGGACCCCAGGTGTGTGGTGTTGTCAGACTTTGGTTTTGGGTGCCCATGGGTAAGAGCCTTAGCTAGAGTATGGTTCCATCCAGGGTTGTCGCCAGGCTGAAACAACACCACTGTTGTGAATTCAATGGAGGGCTGATGTGTGGCTGTGAGTCTGCTATAGAGTTAGTGTGCTAGATACGGTTAGGCTTAGGGTGAGGGTTATGTTTCGGTTCACCGTTAGTGTTAAGTCCCAGGTGAGTGAAGGCAGTGACTCTACAGCAAAGCAGTTGTCTTTCTGAAGGCCTGAGTGCAGTACAGAAGGGAGGGTTTTCGTTCGCATTAATCTTTGGGTACCAAAGCCAGACAAACATATGGCCCACCCTTTGGGTAGGCCTCAGGATTCTTCTCGTGCAGCTGCTGTCGTGCTTTGCATATGACATGGTGATGTTCCATGTTTCATGCCTAGTATTTATGCACCGATTCTTGATCCCATGTATGTGCTGATGACAGACGTTGTAAATGAGTCCCCCTGGGGATAGACACTTAGCTAGGGTCAGGGTTCAGTATAGGGAAGTCGCCAAGTCCGAAGCGACACCAGTGTTTTGAATTCCATGGAGCGCTGAATTGAGGGCACATGCGTGGCTGTGAATCTGGTTTAGAATTAGTGTACTAGATAGGGTTAGGGGTAGGGTGAAGGTTATGGTTAGGGTTATGATTAGGGTTAGGGTCAGGTCTCAGGAGGCTCTAGGCACTGAACCCACAACACTGGTGTTATCTCCACGAAGGGGTGAGTGGTGTCCCCAAGGGAGGGTGTCAATCAGGACTAGTCTTTGGCTTCCAAGGCCAGACAAATGTAAGTGTCACCCTTCGGGTGTGTCTCAGGATTCGTCTTGTGCAGCTGCAGTCGCGCTTTTAAAATGAGATAGTGATGTTCCACCTTCCATGTCGAGTATTTCGGTACAGATTCTCGAAACCGTGTGCATGCTGTTGTCAGACTTGGAATTGGGTCCCGACGGGGAGAGAGCCTTACCTAGGGTTTGTGTTAGGTCCAGGGAAGTCAGCAGGAGCGAATCGACTCCAGTTTCGTGATCTCCCTCGAGGACTGAATTGAGGGACCATGCGACAGTTCGGGTCAAGTGTAGGATTTGGGTTAATGTTAGGGTTAGGTGTAGGGTGAGGGTTATGTTTAGGGTTACGTTAGGGCTGGGGTTAGGTCCCAGGAGTCTCTAGGCACTGACCCCACCACAGAGCAGTTGTCTCCCCGATGGGCTGAGTGGAGTACACAAAGGAAGGTGCCAGTCAGGATTAGTGTTTGGTTTCCGTTGCCAAACGAATATTGGGCAAGCTTCATATAGGCCTCAGGAATCCTCTCATTCAGCTGCAGTTCCTCTTTGAAAATGACATAGTGATGTTCCACGTTCCACGTCAAGTATTTCTGCACCATTACTCGAACCCATGTGCGTGCTCTTGTCAGACTTTGCAATTGGGTCCCCATGGGACAGAGCCTCAGTTAGGGTTAGGTTTCGGTCCAGGGGAGTCACCATGGCAGAAGCCATAGCAGTGTTGTGAATTCCATGGGGGCTGAAGTGGGGGTATGTGTGTGGCTATCGGTCTGGTGTAGCTTATCAAGGTTGATAGGGTTAGGTGTAGGGTAAGAATTATGTTTAGGATTAGGGTTAGGTTTAGGTCCCATAAGACTCCAGACACTGATCCCACAGCAGAGCTGGTGTTAACCCGAGGGGCTGAGTGGAGTACCCAAGAGAGGGTGTCGATCAGGATTAGCCTTTGACTTCCAAGGCCAGAGAAATGTATGTGTCACCCTGCGTGTAGGACTCAGGAAGCCTCTCGTGCAGCTGCAGTCGCGCTTTGGAAATGACATGGTGATGTTCCACGTTCCATGCCAAGTATTTCTGCACTGATTCTCAAGCCCGTGTGCATACTGTTGTCAGATTTTGGAATTGGGTCCCCAAGACTTAGCTAGCCTTGGGGTTTGGTCCAGGGAAGTCGCCAGTCCCGAAGCAACTCCAGTTTCGTGATCTCCCTCGAGGGCTGAATTGAGGGCACATGCGAGGGTGTCGTTCAATATAGGGTAGGGTTAGATATAGGGGTAGGTGTAGGGTGAGGGTAATTGTTAGCGGTATGGTTAGGGTTACAGTTTGGAAATAACATGGTGATGATATATATTCCATGCCAAGTATTTCCACACCTGTTTCGAACCCTTGTGTGTGCTATTGTCAGATTTTGGACTTGTTTCCCCATGGGAGAGACACTTAGATAGGTTTAGGGTTTGGTCCAGGAATGTCACCAGGGCCAAAGCAACTCCAGTGTTGTGAATTCCATGGAGCTCTGAAGTCAGGGCACATGCGCAGCTGTGGGTCTGGTGTAGATTTAATGAGATAGATAGGGTTCAGTGTAGGGTGATATTTATGGTTAGGGTTACTGTTAGGTTTAGGTTTAGGTCCGATGAGACTCCAGACACTGACCCCAAACAGAGCAGGTGTCAACCTGAAGGGCTGAGTGTAGTACACAAGGGAGGGTGTCCGTCAGTCTTCGTATTTGGGTTCCAAGACCAAACAAATGTATGGGCCACCCTTTGGGTAGGCCTCAGGATTCCTCCCCTGCAGCTGTAGTCGCGCTTTGGAAGTGACATGGTGATGTTCCAAGTTCCATGCCAACTATTTCTGGACCAATTCTTAAACCAGTGTGAGAGCTGTTGTCAGACATTGGAATTAGGTCCCAATGCATACAGAGCCATAGCTAGGGTTAGAGTTCATTCCAGCGGTGTGGCTGTGGCCGAAGAGACTCCAGTCTCGTGATCTCGCTGCAGGGCTGAATTGAGTGCCCATGCGAGTATGCGGGTCAAGTGAAGTGTTTGGGTTAGAGATAGGGTTAGGTGTAGGTTGAAGTTTACCATTAGGGTTAGGGTTAGGTCCTAACCCAGCAAGCTCCAGGCACTGAACGCACAACAGAACAATTGTCTCCCCGAAGGGCTGAGTGTAGGATACAAGGGAGGGTGCCTTTTAGGATTAGTCTTTGGGTTCCAAGACCAGGAAAATGTATGGGCCACCCTTTGGTTAGGCCTCAGGAATCCTCTTGTGCAACTGCAGCTGTGCTTTTGAAATGACATGGTTATGTTCCACGTTCCATGCTGAGTATTTTTGCACCAATTCTCGAACCCTTGTGGGTGGTGTTGTCAGATTTTAGAATTGGGTCCCCATGGGGAGAAAGCTTTATGTAGGGTTAGAGTTCAGTCCAAGGAAGTCGACAGGGCTGAACCGACTCCAGTCTCATGATCTCCCTCGAGGGCTGTGTTGAGGGCCCTAGAAAAGGTGGGGGTCAAGTATAGGGTTCAATTAGAGATAGGGTTAGGTGTAAGTTGAAGGTTATGTTTTGGGTTACGGTTAGGGTTAGTTTTAGGTCCCAGGAGGCTCCAGGCACTGAACCCACAACAGTGCAGTTGTCTCTCCGAAGGGATGAATAGAGTACATAAAGGAGCGTGCCGGTCAGTATCACTTCATAGGATCCAAGGCCAGAGAGATGTTTGGGCCACCCTTGGAATAGGCCTTAGGAATCCTGTCGTGCAGCTGCAATCACACTTTGCAAAAGATATGGTGATGTTCCATGTTCCATGCCGAGTATTGTTGCACCGATTCTCGAACCCGTGTGCGTGCTGTTGTCAGACTTTTGAACTGGGTCCCCATGGGGATAGACACTTAGCTGGGGTAAGAGTTCCTTACAGGGAATTGCTAAGGCCGAAGTGATACCAATGTTGTTAATTCCATGGAGGGCTGAAGTGAGGGCACATATGCGGCTGTGCATCTGGTTTACTTTTCATGTGCTAGATAGGGTAGGTTGAGGGTTATGTTTAGGGTTATGTTTACAGTTAGTGTTAGGTCCCAGGAGGCTCTCCATCCATGTAGTTTCAAATGGCAAGATTTTATCCTTTTTGATGGCTAAGTAATATACCATGGTGTGTGTATGTATGTATGTATGTGTATACACACACACACACATATACATACTATCTATGTATGTATGTATGTATGTATGTATGTATGTATGTATGTATGTATGTATATATACCACGTCTTTATCCATTCATCCATCGATGGACATTTGGGCCTTTTCCTTACTTTAGCTATTGTTGATAGTACTGCTATAAACTTTGGGGTTCACGTGTCCCTTCGAAGTAGCATATCTGTATCCCTTGCATAAATACCTACTAGTGCACCTGCTGGGTTGTTGAACAGTCTTCTTTTTCATTTTTTGAGGAACGTACATACTGTTTTCCAGAGTGGCTCCACCAGCAGTGCAAGCCAGTGCACCAGCAGTGCAAGAGTTCCTCTTTCTCCATTTCCTTGCCAACATCTGTTGTTGCCTGCGTTGTTAATGTTAGCCATTCTCACAGGGGTGAGGGGGTGTTTCATTGTGGTTTTAATTTGTATTTTCCTGATGATGAGTGTTTTTGAGTATTTTTTCATGTGTCGGTTGGCCATCTGGATGTCTTCCTTGGAGGAGTGTTTGCTCGTGTCTTTGCCCATTTCTTCCCTGGATTACTTGTTTTTTGGTATGTTCTTGAGTTTGGTATGTTCTTTATAGATTTTGAATACTAATCCTTTATCTCATATGTCGTTTGCAAATATCTTCTCCCATTCTGTTGGTTGCCTTTTAGTTTTGCTGATTGTTTCCTTCTCTGTGCAGAAGCTTTTTATTTTGATGAGGTCCTAATACTTCAGTTTTGCTTTTGTTTTCCTTGCCTCTGGAGATGTGTTGGGTAAGAAGATGTGGACGCCAACATTAAGAGGTTTTTGCCTGCTTTCCCCTTGAGGATTTTGACGGCTGCCTATCTTACATTTAGGTCTTACATCCGTTTTGAGTGTCTTTTTGTGTGAGAAAGTGGTCCAGGCTCATTCTTCTGCATATCACTGTCCAGTTTTCCCAGCACACTTGCTGAGGAGACTGTCTTTATTCCATTGGATCTTCTTTCTTTTGGTCAAAGATTAGTTGGCCATACATCTGTGGGTCCAATTCTGTGTTCCTGTTCTGTTCCATTGATCTGAGTGTCTGTTCTTATGCCAGTACCGTACTGTCTTGATGATTACAGCTTTGTAATACAGGTGGAAGTCCAGGATTGTGATACCTCCTACTTAGGTTTTCTTTTTCAAGATTGCTTTGGCTATTCGGGGTCTTTTCTGGTTCCACACAAATTGAAGGATTGTTTTTTGTAACTCTGTGGAGAATGCTGGTGTTATTTCGATAGGCATTCAGTTGAATATATAGATTGCTTTGGGTACTATTGACATTTTAACAATAGTTGTTCTTCCTATCCAGGTGCATGGAATGTTTTTCATTTTTGTGTGTTTGTCATCTTCAATTTCTTTCATAATATTTCTATAGATTTCAGTGTATAGATTTTTCACCTCTTTGGTTAGATTTATTCCTAGGTGTTTTATGGGTTTTGGGGCAATTGTAAACGGGATGGATTCTGTGATTTCTCTTTCTGTTGCTTCTTTGTTTGTGTATAAGAATGCAACTAATTTCTGGGCATTAATTTTATACCCTGCCACTTTGCTGAATTCATGGATCATTTAACAGTTTTTTGGTGGAACCCTTTTATCAAGAAAGGGTGCTGTATTTTGTCAAATGCTTTCTCTGCATCTATTGAGTGCATCATGTGGTTCTTGTCCCTTCTTTTATTGATGTGATGAATCACATTGATTATTTTGTGGATATCGATCCAGCCTTGCATTCCAGGTTAAATCCCACTTGGTCGTGGTGAATAAAGTTTAAATGTATCATTGGATCTGGTTGGCTAATATCTTGTGGAAGATTTTTGCACCCATGTTCATCATGAAAATTGGTCTATCCTTCTAGTTTTTAGTGGGATCTTTGTCTAGTTTTGGAATCCAGGTAATGCCAACTCATAGGAAGAGTTTGGATGTTTCCTTCCATTTCTATTTTTGGGACAGCTTCAAGAGAATAGGTGTTAACTCGTCCTTAAATGTTTGGTAGAATTCCCCTGGAGAGCCATCTGGCCCTGGGCTCTTGTTTTTTGGGGAGATTTTTGATTACTAATTCAATTCTTTACTGGTTATGGGTCTGTTCAAATTTTCTATTTCTTCCTCTTTCAGTTTTCATAGTTTGTGTGTTTCTAGGAATTTGTCCATTTCTTCCAGATTGTCCATTTGGTATATAATTGCTGATAATATTCTCTTATTCTTGTTTGTATTTCTCCTGTGTTGGTTGTGATCTCTCCTCTTTCATTCTTGATTTTATTTATTTGGGTCCTTTCCTTATTCTTTTTGATCCAACTGGCTGGTGGTTTATCAATTTTATTAATTATTTCAAAGAACTAGCTTCTGGTTACATTGATCTCTTCTACTGTTTGTGTGTGGGGGGGGGGTTGTTTTTGTTTTTGTTTTCAGTTTTGAAAGCATTGATTTTTGCTGTAATCTTTATCATTTCTTGTCTTCTGCTGGATTTGGATTTTATTTGATGATCTTTTTTCCATTACTTTAAGGTATAAGCTTACGTTGTGTATCTGAGACTTTTCTTCCCTCTTTAGGAAGGCCTGGATTGCTGAACTTCCTCTTATGACTACCTTTGTTGCATCCCAGAGGTTTTGGACTGTGGTGTTATCAGTTTTATTGGTTTCCATGTACTTTTTAATTTTCCCTTTAACTTCTTGGTTCACCCATTCATTCTTTCTTTTTTTAATTTTAGTTTTTATTATTTACAATTTACATCCAAATTAGTTACCGTATAGTGCAACAGTTATTTCATGAGTAGATTCCTTAGTGCCCCTTACCCATTTAGTCCATCCCCCCCCACAACCCCTCCAGTAACACCATGTTTTTTCTCCATATTTATGTGTGCTCTTCTTTTGTACACCTCCCTGTTTTTATTTTTGTTTCCCTTCCATTATATGTTCATCTGTTTTGTGTCTCAAAGACCTCCTATGAGTGAAGTTATATGATATTTGTCTTTCTCTGACTACTAATTTCACTTAGCAGAATACCCTCTGGTTCCAACCATGTAGTTCCAAATGGCAAGATTTCATTCTTTTTGATTGCTGAGTAATACTCCATCACACACACGCACACACACACACCACATCTTCTTTATCCATTCATCCATCAATGGACATTTGGGCTTTTTCCATACTTTGGCTATTGTTGATCATGGTGCTATAATCATGGGGGTGCATGTGTCCCTTCAAAACAGCACACCTGTATCCCTTAGATAAATGCCTTGTATTGCAATTGCTGTGTCGTAGGATGGTTCTCTTTGTAGCTTTTTGAGGAGCCTCCGTAGTGTTTTCCAGAGTGGCTGCAGCAGCTTGCATTCCACTATTCATTGTTCCATAGGATGTTCTTCAGTCTACAAGTATTTGTTATCTTTCCAAATTTTTTCTTGTGGTTGATTTAGAGTTTCATAGCATTGGGGTCTGAAACTGTGCACGGTATGATCTCTATCTTTTTGTACTTGTTGAGTACAAGTAAACATAAAATTATTTATGTTTATTTATTTTAGAGAGAGAGAGACAGGGGCAGAGAGAGAGGGAGACACAGAATCCAAAGCAGGCCTCAGGCTCTGAGCTGTCAGCACAGAGTCAGACACAGGGCTCAAACTCACAAACCATGAGATGACCACCTGAGCTGAAGTCAGATGCTTAACTGAATGAGCCTCGCAGGCACCCACTGTAGTGACATTTTAAATTTTTTTTTTTTTTAACGTTTATTTATTTTTGAGACAGAGAGAAACAGAGCATGAACAGGGGAGGGGCAGAGAGAGAGGGAGACACAGAATCTGAAACAGGCTCCAGGCTCTGAGCTGTCAGCACAGAGCCCGACGCGGGGCTCGAACTCACGGACTGTGAGATCATGACCTGAGCCGAAGTCGGATGCTTAACCGACCGAGCCACCCAGGCACCCCTGTAGTGACATTTTAAATGACACCGTTCAAAGTGCACTTGCTACCTTGCAAACTCAGAGAGAGAGAAAGAAATGTGAAGAATCAGGAAGTAGTTAAGAGTTGGCTGCTGAGTTTTACCGTAATTTGGCTTTGGAGGGGTTTTGTTCATTGGGTGAAGTGAGCACAGCATAGATGCCTGCCATTTACCACAGTAGACAGTGGGCCTCTGGGAGCCAAAACTCTTTCTGAGCAATGAGATGGAATTTTACTAGGACCGCCAAGATGAGATTTGCTATTTCAAGGACTAGGAGTTATCTTTTATTTTCACAACTCGGTAATTATCACATCATTCAACTCTGCCCTCCAAGATATGTAGAAAATACCCGAATATAGTTGAGAGAGAAAGGGTGATAGCCAAAGTGTATAATCCTTTCCCTTTAAAAAATATGTTTAAGTTATGCTTTATGATTTTTTTTTAATTTTAGTGAGGGAGCATGCAAGTGGGGGAGAGGGAAAGAGAGAGAATCTTAAGCAGGATTCACACTCAGTGTGGAGCCCAACACAGGTCTGGATCACATGATCCTACAATCGTGACCTGACACAAAATCAAGAATTTGATGCTTAACTGACTGAGCCACCCAGGTGCGCAATAGTCTCTTTCTCTCTGAATGCTGAATAGTAAATTTTCAACGTGAATGGGGGATAAACAGGCATACATACATACACCACTAAGAAAGCCATGAGTTGTTAGACATGAACTATTTTCCATCATCTTTGTCTTCTAGTTATATTCATGCCTCTAAAGTGTTTGTTGATTGCAATGCCCGATCTTGCTGTGTGAGGTACAAATTGTTGTGTGATCAGTTTTCCGTGAAAGTCTTTCCTCATATCTGTCTTAACCACAAGGTGCCAATGTTGAATTCGAGGATGTAGAGCTAAGAGCCTTGAGGTCCAATAACTGTCAACTGGAAGTTATATTTTCTGTTGGGGAGAAATCCCCATATGATGGCAATGACTTTGCATTGGCAAGGGAAAGAATACTTTCATGCCTTCATGGTTCTTGCGCTTTTTGTGTCTCACCAAAATCAAGACTCAGGTCATGTGCATGTTTATCATGAAAACACCTTTTTTTTTTTTTCCAGAAAATAAAAACGCCCTGGAAGACAAGTGTAATGCATTGAGGTCTGTGAAAGCCACAAAGGAAGCAAAAGTCAAACAGCTGAAAGAGAAAGCACATAACCTGGAATAATTCTATGAACAAAGAAAAGTGCCTACAAAAAAAGTAAGATGGGGGCGCTTGGGTGGCTCAGTCGGTTGAACGCCCAAATTCGGCTCAGGTCATGATCTCACAGTCCCATAAGCTCAAGCCCCATGTCGGGCTCTGTGTTGACAGTTCAGAGCCTGGAGCTTGCTTTGGATTCTGTATCTTCCTCTGGCCCTACCCAACTCGCACTCTGTCTCTATCAAAAAATGAATAAAAGTTAAAAAAATTTTAGAAAAGTAAGATGTTCATGTGAGAACTGTCACAAGGACCGTATTGTATGGGAGAACATGGCAGCCAGTAGAGATAATTGTATTTCTTTTGGAACTGGGTCCAGAGTATTTTTGCCCAATGCATTCAGTAGAATTGGACCTTCCCTTCCTACCTTGCTTTCTGTAATGTAACCTGCATTTTCCTTTCTCCTAAGTGCTTGCCACACATTGTGTCATGTTTTGGGGGCGGCAGAGGGAAGGTACCATCATTAATAACGTTAATACCTGGATCCACTCTGGATCCATCTACACTGTCCTATAGGTTTCAATCGCATCACACTGTTTTGTCACCCAGAAATTAGGTCATTTTTGTTCAGGACCAGACATGGGTCAAAAATGTGTGGGGAAAAAAATGAATTAACTTGCTGCAGAAACAATGGAAGTTGCTTTCTGGAAAGTGGGTAGGGGTACCAGCAGTACTGGATCCCTGCATCCATTCTGCCAGTGAGATTGCTCACTGCAGGCCCAATCCCTAAGAAAGTCAAGTTGTTTCCTGTCCCCTGATTTTTCAAGTGTAACTTTTCTGAGTCTTGGCCAAAGCCCGCAGCTTCACTAGGGCTCATCTTTGCTGGCCTCCCCTGAACTACACTTGTTTACTTCTAAGTCTGTGCCCATAAAGTTGTTCAGCTTCTTTGCCATTCACATGTATGCCCCCCACATCAATGATGAGTCCTAGGGAGTTTGGGTCCAACTGCCAGGCTGGCTTTGTCCTGGGCTTCCTTCTTCTCCATCTTGGTCTTGTGTGTCTTCGTGGGGTTGTCAGATATTTGGTGCATTCAGTCACATGTTTCCTCCTTTGTACAGTATTTCCTTTTGTTCTCAGGAGGAGATGGGGGACTTTAGAGTCCCTCACTCGTGTTGGAAAGTGAAGTCTTCTCTTCCCTGGAGACTCACCTTTATGTTCGTCCTTCCCACAGCTGGGGTTAGGGCTTGCTCTCACTGGCATCTTGTTTTTGTTAACTCGTAAGCTCTTTCTGTTAGTGGGTACAGCACCCTGACCACCTCTCTATCTTCAACCCCTTACAACAGAGCCACTACATTACAACCACTCCAGCAAGCATTTGCCCAAGGACTGCCTGAGAGGCCAGAAGGAAATGCATGTGCCTTTCTCTGTCTAGTGCTTTTGTGTCATTTGCGAAGAGATTTTCAATTTTGCGTATGATTCTTGAGTACATCAAGTGTCAAGTTGAAACCATCTCAGTCAACACCACAAAGAAAATCGTCTGAGGGCAACACAGCAACCCAGCCTTGCCAAGCATTGCCTTCTGCTGCCTTCACTATCCATGGAATGAGTCTTGTTAAAGTAGATTTGGCTCCATGAAGTTGAGAGTTTTCCACCTGAAATCTCTTTCCTGGAAGTAAACCCAGACTGTGTGACAGTTCATATCAGGTTGTACGTCAGGAGATGATATTGTTCTAAGAATGGCCTTTTGAAGATGGAGGCAGGGGTTGCAGTCCTGAACGCTAGCGATGTCTGGGAGTGAGCTGCAATGATAGTGAAGCCATATTCTGGAAGGTCGTCTGCCTGTGATCACCAGGAAGGTGATTGCCTGTGTCATGGTACAGCTTTTGGACTGAGAATCAGGGCTCCCCACGGAGGTGTAAGACTAGTGTTGATCCCTTGATTCATCCTAATGGGTACAGTTGGTCAGATACGGTTTTTCACTCACTGATGAAATGAGTCTTCACCATATCAAACAAAAGACCAACTCTTGGAAGGCAGAAAGTGCAATGTTCTTTGATGACTTTATGATAAAGAGAGGAAACGAGAACTAGAAAGACAGTTCCAATAGTAGAGACGTGGCAGCAGACAGAAGTTGAATTTTCTTGAACTTAAATGGAGTGTTCACTTCATTTCTCTGATTCGGTTGTCAGTCTGTGCATTTATGGGAGAAGTGGGGGAAGGGATATTTGCATAGGCCTTCAAGAGTTCTGGGAGGTAAAAAGGGGGAACTTCTGGACCTTGTTCCTGACTGTGTATGTATCTTTCCCATCTTAGGAAGCTTTAAATGACACTGTGAACTGGTGGCAAAGAAGAATCAGCAGCTGCAGGTAAAATTTGAAAATAGAGACAGAAGGGGCGCCTGGGTGGCTCAGTCGTTTAAGCGTCCAACTTCAGCTCAGGCCATAACTTCACAGTCCGGGAGTTCGAGCCCCGTGTCAGGCTCTGTGCTGACAGGTCAGAGCCTGGAGTCTGTTTCAGATTTTGTTACATCTCTCTCTGTCCCTCCCCCGCTCATGCATGTGCTCTCTCTCTCTCTCTCTGTCTCAAAAATAAATAAACATTAGGGAAAAAAAGAAAATAGCTACAGAAGAAATAAACAAGTACAAGTGAGTTCAGCTACTAATTACCAGGAGCTCATGAAACCGCTGTTATTTTTTGGTTTTTAATCTTTTGTAAAGTTTAAAGTCAACATATGCATAGAGTATTAACAGATAAAAAAGGTAAGTTTTAGAAAGAGTAAAACAATTAAGTTTCTAAACATTTGCAGATCTCAAGTAGTGACCAGACTATGTGGAAACGTTGTCCATGCTAACATTCCTCGGGGGTGGTGTCAATTGTCACAATCTGTAGGAAAGCAGTGTGTCGTACAATGAATCATGCCCATCAACGTGGTAGTGCCATTTCATGGCCCTCGTCTTTGCAACCCTGGGAAACATGGTGAGGATATAAGTTATAGAAGAATAGAGCTTTATGATAAAAGACACTTGTCACATGATGAGTTAGAGAAAGATTGAAAATGGGAAGGAATTCTATGAACTCTGAACCCTACAGGCATGGGATAATGAGTAAGGAAAGGATGTAACAATAGCTTTGATCCTACTGTACATTGATAATCATGGGCAAAGTGTTTCATGTGTAAGAATAAATTGTACCAGGGGACAGATATGAGGTTGTTGGGAACGTGGGCAGCTTATTTAAAATCATACCCAATATTGGGCCTTATCTGACAAGAGCAATTGTAACTCACAGGCAACAAATGGAACAAACACGGGAACAGCTGCAGCAGGCAGAGCTCCCCTTTAGATACCAGGTAACCTGAGTTCTGCCTGACATACTGAACCCTTAGCACCTCACGCGGGTGAGTGTAGTGGCCCTTGGAATCCCTAACCACGGGCTTTTCATTGTTGGCTTTTTCACTTGCAGTTCATGAGAAGAATGCTCAGGACAACGAGGTAAGTGTTTTCTTGTTTCCTCCTCTTTCTTTGGTGCACAGTGTGGCACCACCTTCCGACTGAAGGTGGATGTGTTTTTTCTCCCCCCAGATCAAGACTCAGATCTGGGACAGGGAGATCGCTTACTTGAAATACAGGTGTGGTCATTTGATTTGCGTTTTTATGGGTGTTTCCAGGGATGACGCCTGCACTGTTAGTCGTCTAGTAGACGACGTGGTGTTGCAACTCTTATAGAAGTCCATTATGTTTCTGTATCCAAGACTGGACGGGATGGAACCAAAGAGGCTGCCTGAGGGATACACGAGGCAGAAACCAATCACTGCAAGAACCCTCCAAGGAGAGGTAAGGAGCACGTTGTGATGTGCCGCAGTCCAATTTCTGCTGTGCAGCCTGTTCCTGTGTGTGATCATCGTGTGGTCTGGAAAGAATCACACGCACTAAGGACGGCAGGTGGTCTGAAGGGGTGACAGAAGAGTGTTTTCCTCTGGTGCCACAGACAGTGAGGCACTTGTCCCTGTGACTGGTGGAGCTCATGCCCCTCCTCTGATGGTGACCCTCCCACCTCCTCTAGCATCCCCCTGTCTGAAGAGCCTGGAAACTTTCTTCCCACCCGGATACAATGTGAAGACTTTAGTTTATTTGAGGAGAAGGTCATTTATTCACTAGTTTGAAAAGTCTTTCTTTTTGTTTGTTTTGGGAACTGTAGCCCTACATCCCGCCATTCAAGTTCCATAAAGCTTAGCTTAGTCCTCTGATGGTATTAGTGCAACTCTGCAGCTTCACTGCTAACTTCTCGCAGTTTTCCTTTTCTCAATAGTGTCAAATTAGTCTTTCCTTATATAATAACTGCTGTGGAAGGCAGCTTGTAGATAAGCTGGGAGATTGAACAATTTGCCTGAAGAAATGCACCCTTCTTGAGGACTCATTGAGGATATACCCCAATCCAGTGTTCTCAATGTTATTCTTTTTTGTTAAGTTTATTTATTTTGAGAGACGCATAGACAGAATGCCAAGCAGGCGTCACACCGTCAGTGAGGAACGCAACGCTGGGCTTGAATGCACAAGCTGTGAGATCGTGACCTGAGCCAAAATTAAGAGTCGGATGCTGAATCCAAGCATCCTCAGACGAATTCCTGATCTCTAATGCAATCGTGATTTCCCATGATGTATACTGAGAAAACTGTTTTACTGGTGAAGTCTAAATTGCTAGTTGCGCCTGACCTGTCCACAGTGATGTGATTAATTATGAAACAACATGAACTAGGGCACCGTGAGGTCTTTATCAAGGTGAGGGGACGGTTCTCCCCCTTATCCTTGGGGGTCACCTGAGGCATGTGGGATACCCTCTGCCTCTGGCCAGGGACCTGACTGTAGGGAAAAGTTTAAGATATTTGAGGAATGAGTTAAAGGATTGTTTTCATTCCGCACAGTCCTCTAAAAGCAGAATAAACCTCTGTCCCTTCTAGGGTCTTTAGTAGATCGAGAAACTGCTGAAACCTCTGTGGGTTACAGCGGCTCTGACTGTACCAAGAATGCAGACAAGGGCAAGGTAAATGCCGGGGCCATTCTCAGTTGTCACTCTTTTGGGAAACCCTCATCTTTATGTACAGTATGGTCTCCCGGCCTTGTCTCGTTTTGCGTGTTGTGTGATATGTCTGTTTGTTCTTTCTTTTCCAAATGCAGGCTTCTCCATTTTTAGTCTGTCAGCTTTCTGTGGTAAGTTTAGAAGCCAAAAGCGCTTAGAGACTGAGTACCTTAAGGTTTGTCTGTGAGTTTCAGGAAATAATGAGAGGAGGATGACTGCACACTCCAAACAGAGGTCTCCTGGCCTGGGTGATCCCTTCCAGACCTCACCTCTGTGGGAACAGTGTGGCTGCTGTGTCTTCCGTTCTTGATTCTGGCTAGGAGATGGACCTGTTAGAAACGACATCATGACTCCAACTTTCTATTATGTGCCCTGTGCCATTTAGAGCGGTCCTAGAGAAAGCCAATATCATCACTCATCACCTTTCCGTCTTTGTTGGTAAATGACTTGTCTGGAATCCTCCAGCTATACCTTAGGTAAAAATATTTTGAACACTGTGTCCTTCAATTGTGTTTCTATGAGCAGTTTCTGGTTGTGTCCCCAGTCACTGTTTGTTAGAGCTGATAGAGTCTCATGACACATACCAGTTTTATACCAAAACTCTTGCATGAAATCTGTTATGTGAATTTCTCCCTCTTTTTTCCATTGCACATAATGACTCTGTGTCCTGTAGTATGCTTAAAGTCAGAATTCCCTATGAATTAAGATGAACACATCTGAGCTTTGTAGACATTCACCACAAGTAACTCGTTCTTCACAGAAGACTCTCCTTCCCCTGCAAGATTCCAGGCATCCTCCACTCCCCAGAGGTCTCTGAGGCCTTTGACAACACTTCAAGAGGGAAGACTCCTTTCTCAGGGAGAAGAGCAGAGGAGGCACAGTGAGGGTCCGGCTGCAGCATATTTTGCCAGGAGTGGCTGTGATTCCATGAGCAGAATATGAGCCGTGTATTCCCACTCATTTTTTTGTGTTCTTAATATAGCAAAAGCAGAGCACCTGGAGTCGCTGTAGAGGAGGGATGCAGGGTGAACCTGGACATCGATGGCTGCCTGTCTGGAGAATGCTACTTCATTAGTCTGTAATTACTTCTGTTAACCCTCTAGGACAGGACCCTTGCCATTTTCTTCCACAGACGTGGGCAGTGATGTGTGGTGGCAGTAGGTTAACCTCTTGCATCTACTACCTCAAGCTGTAGGTGCTATCCAGTGGCAGGGACAGAGTTTTCAGGTACTGACGCTACTCTCTTGGATCCTGGTGGCAGAGAAGGTGGCAGGTGCTGACACCTTCTTCTCTGGGTTACAGCTGCTTTTGGTATTGGTGCTCTTGTCTGGCATAGGGATGTAGCTGTCACTTCTGTTCTGCAGGGCAGTCTGGATCCTGGGGACCTCCTCCGTTAACTGGACGATTCTGCATGCCCTACCCTGGAGACACCCCGCCCCCATGGGCTATTAGGCACGTCCACCTCGTGAACCTTAGTGGCCCTGAGGCCACCCAGAATCCCTCCACCTGCAACACTTGGTAAGACGATCTGAGCACTAGGAGTTGACTTGTAAAACACACTCACCTTATTTTGTGACTGTTAGGTCTTGGGCCAAGGTGCAGAGGCGGTACCACAGACCATTGTGATGCAAGGGGAATGTGTCCACTGCCATTACCACATGCCTCAAGTTTCTCAGGATCTCATCTTCGTCTTTTCCCCCACCATGGGTTGGTACAGGCGTCTCTTGTAGAGAAGGAATGGGGCCGTATGCAGAAAATCAGACATAGCGCTTCAGCAGAAATGCCCTGTACACAGTCCACGTGCTGGCATCTGTGAGGCATGAGGCACAATGTAACGTATGTCCATCTAGTTGTGCCCCCAGCCATCCATAGTTGTTCGATGAGTGATGAATGCATCTGAGTCAGGGCTTTTAGGAGTCTTCTTCAAGTTCTTTTTGGGATCACCGGAGGCATGTGGGACACCCTGTGCATGTAATTTGGGATCTCACTGGGACAAAGAGTTTACGTTGTCGGAAGTTTGAGGGGAGGGTTTTTTGTTTTGTTTTGACCTCCAAATAGTCTACTCAAATCAGAATAAACCTGCATCCCTTCTGGGGCTTTTTGCAGATCCAGAAGTAGGTATCACAACCAAGAGTGACATCGACACTGGCTCTGCCAAAACTGCCAAGAAGCACAAAGTAAATGCTGTGGCCATTTTCAGTTTTAAGTCTCTACAGACAGCCACATCTTTCTGTACAGGACACTCTCCTGCCCTTGTCTCTGTTTTTGTGTGTCGTATGGTCTGTCTGCTGTTTTTGTTTTTTTGTTTTTTCCCCAAATGCAAAACCTTTACTGCCGAGTCTACAGGCTTCTCCGTTTCCCAGCTGGCATCTTTTTGTAATAACTTGAGCAGCTAAGAGTGCCTAAAGGTGGGGACCATAGGGCTTTTCTAATGTGTTCCGTTAAGAAATCAAGGAAGATGACACCACACTCCATTTGGAAGTTTCCTACCTTGCCTCATTCTTTGTGGATCTCCTCCATGTGGAATCTTTGCTCTTGCTGTGTCTTCCTCTCCTGTTTCCTTCTATTGAGGATTTTAACGTGCTCACAAAAATCTGTGGGTATCGTTACAATATGAAAATGCGAACTGCCTTCACTCCAACTTATATTTTTGCATGTGTCCTTTAGAATGTAAATTTCATACCCATCAGCATTTTGGTAAACATGCTGTCCAGAATCCCTTCAGGTGTGCCCTGGGCACAAACACTCTGAACTATGATAGAAAACATGCACGGAAACTTAAGTTGTGAAGAGAAAAAATCCAAAATTACCTGTGTGGCAAGTCCCCACGGTGTCCTTCACTTGTGTTCACATGAGCACGTTCTCTCGTGTCCTGTGTCACAGGTACAGCTAAAACATGGAAACTTACACGAGACATCAAAGTGCATTTGTGCTAATTTTGCCTTTTAGAATTTCAGCTCATTTTTCCAGAGGACACAATTACCCTGCAAAGTGTACTGCACTTAAGCTGAGAAGTACCTCCGAAGTAAAATAAATTAGCTGAACCCAACTAACATGTATAGGTTACCTGTTTCTCTAAGAGCACGCTTTCCCAGGTCCTCTGCAGGCCCTCAGGATCCCCATCTCCCCATGTGTCTTTGTGTCCATGGATAGCACTTCCAGAGAGGAGGAGAGCCCATTGTCGGGACAGAAGTAGTTTGGGCACAGGCAGGGGCTTAGAGGCAGAGCTCTGAGCCACGAGGGTATGATTCCATGTGTGGACACTGGGATTGTCATTCCTTCTCATTCTGTAGTTCTTCACAGACACAATAAACAGCCTCTGTGGTGGAGGGGATGAAGGGTGGAGTGTGATCCTGGACATAGTTGCTTTCCTATCTGGAATATGCTACTTTGTTAATTTAGTATTCAGCCTATAAATCTTCTAGGAAAAGGGCCCTTGCTGTTTCTACGTTTCCAGACACGTGGGGACACTAGTTTATCCCAATCCCATCCATTCTTCACCTCAAAGCTGTAAGTGGAACCCAAAGTATGGGAAGAGATTTTTGGCGCTGATGCTGCCCTCTTGGAACCTGGTGGTGGGGAAGCTAGTAGGATATGAGCACTGCTGCTTTGGGTTTCCGCTTTTTGCTGGTGTTGGTGCTCTCTTCTGTCCTATGAACATACCTCTCATTTCTTTTCCGCAGGCTCTTTTGTATGCAAGAGTCCTGGTCCTTTCCCAGGATTGCCTTGCAGGCTGTACCCCGCAGACCACCCTTCACCACCAGTCATGGGCTATAGGCCACATCCCCCTCCTCCATCTACTCTATTTGTTAAGAGGACCTGAACTGGCTGAGTGGCTGGTAAAGTATATTGATCTTCTTCATGATTGACTTTGTGGCAATGATGTAGAGACAGTTGTGAGTCCTGGCAATCCAACTACAAACTGCCTGAGGACACTGTAGCATATCTCAAGTTTCTCAGGACATACATACAATGGGCAGTGGCATGTCCCTGTAATACAGTGAGCTATACGTTTCTCTTGTCAAGTGAAAGAGGAGTTTTTACACAAAAGTAGACGTATCAGCAGTACTGGTGGGTATGTTGGAGACACAATGTGTTGGGGTCTGTCATGAATGAAGTGCACCCCTAACTTTTAGAGCATCAGGTGTCCTGTGTGAAAGAGGGACATTCATTACTTGTGATCACCAGTGAGGATCCAGGGCAAAACCGGGGGAGCCTTGAATCATACAGGAATAGAAGGGAAGTCGAGCACAGTAAGCAGAGTTTGAGGAGGTGCAGAGGGGAGGGTGTTGGGGTCAGGGAGATGCAGTTGGAGGTCATTCTGGCCACAGCCTGAGCAGGGAGTGTGAGGTCCATACGGAACTGCTATGTGGGATCGCTCTCAGTGCACGCAGGTCATCACCTAAAAAGAGTCTCGTCTCCCTGGATTTTCCTGAAGGTTCTGGATATTTGTGGGGGGAAAAGAGCCCTGGATATATGGGGTATTTAACTTGGTCTTATGAAAATGCTGTATGCCCAAGTTCATATCCCTCAAGAGACTAAAAGTGGAGACAGGGTCTAGATCAGCTGAGTCATCCTACGATTCAGGGCTGGCCAGATGACACCACTGCTGGACCCCTGTCATCACCCTGACTACAGCTTTGCATCTCCTCAAACTTCTCTCACAATATTATGACAGCTGTGTTATCTGTGAAAACAGGGGTAATATTTGTTTCTAAGAACAAGAGAAAAAGAAGACATTCAGTGCAGAAAGCGTCTGCAAAATCTCTGGGAAGGGTCCCCCCATGAAGATCTCTCCACACAATGATCCTCCAAAAAAGATGGTCATGGGAGTTCATGAAACTAAGACTGTTAACAACTCAGCCCAGGGAGTGGGAATCACTGTTTTAAAATATAAGACAATGTCCCTCGTTTTTCTATTAGAATTCGGGCCCTGTCACACAATGAAAGGAAAGATAATTATGGGAATGTGTACATTCAGAGGCCTAGATCTGAGGACAATCATTTTCTAGTACACATAATCTCACAGATGCAGCCACACACTACAGTGTTCATCTGAGGCCACAGATAAACTACAGAAGACAGAATGCATGTAGGAAAACATAAGACCACGGAAATAAACCAAAATCTCTTTGCCTTATAGGACAACTCTGTTGACAGTGAAGAGGACTGTGCACGGTGACAGACAATCGTGTTTGTATATACATTTTAAGAAGGTGTCAGATCTACCTGAATGCTTTCCCTGCCCATCCTGTCCCCTCCACTTTGTCCTTCCTACTGTCCCCTAATCTACCTTTCATCGTTTTGTCTCTGTGTCAGCGTCTGCTTCTAGGGCCATCTACTCTCGCTCCCCATTGAGTGCACACAGGGGGGGTTCCTGTACACAAATGAGGGAGGATAGAAGCAAGATCACCCTGTGTGCAGGGGAGCCTGAGGGAGTTTTCCAGGGCGATGGGAACTCCCTATATCTAGATGGATGGGGTGCTTATGCTCAATTATTTTGGAAATATTCCCTGACTCCATGGTGCCTTGGGATCAGACAGGTACCTGTCCTTAGGGAATGGCTGAGATCTAATGGTGGAGAAGGATGAGGGACCAGCAGTGACTGTCGAGAGGAGTGAGGGTCAGACCCACGCCCAGGGTGCCAGGTCCCCACAGACAGCACCACGTGTAGGAGGGCTCTGAGGAGCAGAGATTTCTTGATCAGACCCCTGAACTACATAATCCTCCTGTAGTTTCCTCACTGAGCGATGGCTAGAGCAGAGGCCAGCAGCTGGAGGACACCCTGATCATGGCTGGAGTGGAGCAGTGGGCCTGGGGGATTGAGTCAGGGAAAGGGACAGGGAGTCTGAAAGACAAATGGAAGAGAGGGGACCCTTCTCTGCTGACTTCACCTACATTTCTGTGTGACCAAAACGAGACCCTTGGCTCCCAGGGAAGGGAAGAGGGCTGGCAAAACACCGAGTGACATACTCAGCCCAAGTGTCCACGGTATCTGCCTTGCTCTTGAGTACCTAACACAGGAAGCACGTGCTTTCTGTCATAATTGGAACTGCAGCTCATACCATTTAGTGAAAATCAATCCAAGTACGCATCCCTCAGCATTAAAGTACTGCAACAAAATTAAGTGAACACACTGAAAGATACAACGCAGGATAAAGTCCAAAGGTAGATCGACGGCAATACTTACGGGAATACAGTCTATCCGAAAAGGAGGTAGGTACCCAAGTGCAGGCCTTCAGCCACCTGGCCGATAGCTGAAAACGTAAAAAAAAAAAAAAAAAAAAAAAGTCCTTACTCCAAAAGCAACATTAGCGCTAGACACAAAGGGATCATGATTAAGGTTTAGAGAGCAACCCTATGACTTCATGGTGCTGTATCCATGAGAACAAGTCTCATCAAATGATACCCTTTCATTTGAGGCTCTTTGTTATATGTAAATTATACCTCATTAAAGAGAGTTTCAAAGCACAAAATACTAGAAGCAAATGTGGGAACGTTCCTTTCTAATCCTGAAGTGCACGGGTGAGATGAGTCTGTCTGCGCATGTCTCAAAAGTCCAAAATAATACACTTAAAAAATTAATAATAGCAGAGGAGGAGGACCCTGTGCTCACCCTGTCCCATGTGTTCAACTGCATAACATCCACATCCAAGTCCATGAACCAGAGAGGGATCCAAGACTGGCACAACAAACTCCACACCTAACTAGAAGCTGCAGCAGGAAGGTTAGAAAGGTCAGAAAGGTGGAGGCTGGCTGCCTGCAGAAGGAGCAGAGAAAGTGAGCCCTCACACGAGGGAGCTGACACAGGGAAGACTAATCTCCATAACATTTGGCATGAAAACCCAGAGGGGCTGAATTCCCTTGAGTTTACATCCTGGTGCTTTGGAGGTCAGCTGACCCAGCACCGGGTGATCCAGAAGGATGAGTGATAGCCAGGTCCCTGCCTGTGTAGAGAGGCAACGTAAACATGGCATTTCACACAATGCTTAGGCCACAGGAGACACATGTATTCAAGCTGATTCTTGACTCAGCTGGCCTGCCTGGGTCCCACTGACACCACTGAGAGCAAGCAGAGCCCACAACAGACACGCAATCAGTGCAGACCCCTGCACTGAAAGGAAAAGCAACCCAGACACAAGAGCAGGGAGTGAGCAATTCCCACACGATATCCTCCTGAAGGTCCAGGGCCTATAAATGGAGCCATGCACTGCTGAGGACTCCAGGACCTCTTTTTCATAACGGCATTAATTTCAAGATCAGAAGGCACAGCTGACTTTCTTAACGCAGAGGAATAGAGCCAGAGACACAGACACAATGCACACACAGAGATGTGTATCCACAGTGAAAGACCTAGTCAAAGCCACAGCCAGAGATCTAAGCCAAAGAGATAGAAGTAACATACCTGATACAGAATTTCAAGCAATGATCATAAGGATACTCACTGGAGTTGTGGAATGAGTAGAAGAGTGAGACCCCTGACAGAGTTAAGATAGGACACAGTCAAGGAGAAACATGCTTGCTGGAATGAACAGAGGGATGGAAGAAGCAGCCCAACAAACTAGTGACCTCGAAGGCTGAGTGATGGAAATGAATCACATTGAGCCAAAGAGAGAGAACAGAATTCTGCAACGTGAGATGAGACTAAGGGAACTCAGTGACTACAGGAAAGATAATAGTATTCGTATTGTAGGAGTCCAGAAGGAAGAGAAAATGGGGAAGAAAATTTATTTGAGGAAACAATAGCTGAAAACTTCCCTAATTGGGGGAGGGACACAAACATCCACATCCAGGAGATGTGGAAACATCAGCGGCCAAGAATACTCTATTCAGCAAGGCTATCTTTCAGGATGAAGGAGACACAGACTTTCCCAAACAAAACCTAAAGGAGTTTGTACCACTAAACCAGTCCTGCAAGAAATATGAAGAGGGATTCTTTGAGTGGAAAGGGGAGACCAACAGTGACAGTATAGAGGTAGAAGACAAATTCAAGTAAAAAATGAACATTTCTGGAAAAAAAAATCAGTTACAGTACTCACAGAAATAGATTGGAAATATAATAACATCTGCCAAAAACCTAGGGAGGAGAAAGTAATGGGTTCAAAGGTAAATGACCATCAACTTAATACAAACTGCTAAATGCAGAAGAGGTTATATAAACACCTAACAGTAGCCATATCCTAAAACCAGTCATACATATGCTAAGAATAGAGATAAGGAAATCAAAATATATCACTAAAGAAAATAAGCAATACATGAAAGAAAAGCAAGAAAGGATCAGAGAAAATCATTAGAAACCACAACAAAACAGGCAATAAAATGGCAATACATATAGACATAGCAATCAATTTTGAGGGAAATGGAGTGAATGCTCCAATCTAGAGAGGTAGGGAGTAAGAATGGATGAAAAAATAAAACAGATGCCTACAAGTGACCCACTTTACACCTCAAGAATGATAGTGAGGATAGAGAAACATCACACAAATGAATGTCAAAAGAAAGCTGGAGTAACAATACTTGTATCAGAAAAAAATACACTTAAAAAAGTACATTACAAGAGACAGAGGAGGACAGTCTATAACAGTAAATGGTACAATCGAAAAAGAAGATCTAACAACTGTAAATATATCCCACAATGGAGTGGGATTTATTCCCAAGCTACAAAGGTGGTTCAATATTCGCAAATCAGTCAATGTGATACACTACATCAACAGGAGAAAAGATAAGAACCAGATGATCGGGGCATCTGGGTGGCTCATCCTTTAACAGTCTGAAATCAGCTCGGGTCATGACTTCGTGATTCCTGAGTTCATGTCCCGCGTCAGACTCTGTGCTGAAGCTCAGATCCAAGAGCCTCCTTCGAATTCTATGTCTCCCTCTCTCTCTGCCCCTCCCCTGCTCACGCTCTGCCTCTCTCAAAATTAATAAACGTTAAAAGAAAAGAACCATACAGCCATTTCAATACATGCAGAAAGGAACATTTGCAAAGCACAACATCCTTTCATGCATGTAACCCCCTAAAGTAGGTTTACAGGAAACATACATTAACGTCATAAAGGTTAACTATAAAAACCCTGCAGTTATAATCAACCTTAATGGGGAAAATCTGAGAGCTTTTCCTGTAAGGTCAGGAAGAAGACAGGGATGTTTCCTCATACCACATTTAGTAAACAAATTACTGGAAGTCCTAGCCACATCCAGCAGACAAATGAAACGAAACGATTTGCAGATTACATGACACTATATATAGAAAACCCTAAAGAGTCCACCCAATAACTCTTAGAACTGATAAATGAATTCAGCAATGTCACAGGATACAAAATCATTGTACAGAATTCTGTTGCATTTGTAGACAATACGGAAGCAGTAGAAAGAGACATTAAGAAAACAGTCCCATTTACAGTCATATGCCAAAAATAAGATATCTATGAATAAATCTAACCAAAGTGGTGAGCGACCTATACTCAGAAAAGTATAAAACAGTGATGAAAGAAATTCAAGATGACACAAAGAAGTGGAAGGAAATTCCACACTCATGGATCAGAAGTACAAATATAGTGAAAATGTCTATACTTCCCAAAGCAATTGACAGAATTAATGGAATTTCCATCAAATTACTGACAGCAGTTTTCACAGAACGACAACAGTCCTAAAATTTGTATGGAACCAAAAAAAGCCCGCAATATTCAGAGTAAACAATCTTTATGTGAAGTGATAATTATGGATGGCACTATGCCTCTGGATCTTCTGCTCCAAAACACAATAGCTCTGGCTTACGCATTTGAACAAACGTTAGGCATATCCCAGCCAAGGATCATTCTACAAAATACATTGTACCAACGTACCCTCAAAACTTTGCACCTTATGAAAAATATGGAAAAATCTAAAAATTGTCATGGCCAAGTGGAGCCTAAGGAGACAGGATGACTGTCATGTGGCAGCTGGGATGAGTCTGGGCCAGGAGAGGTTAAAACCGAAGCAATCTGAATACAAATATAAACTTTACTTCATACTACCATATCTCTTTGATACCTTGATTGTGATCATGTACCAACCATTATGACATCAATAGTGAGAAAACAGTCTGATGTATGTGGATACTCAGTATTATCTTCCCAATTTTTTTTGGTAACTAGAAACCCATCAGGAGAGAATAGATTATTAGTAATCATGGTTTTTCTACACATAAGATTATATAACCAGTTCCAGTATTAGTTACTAGTGATGGCCATGTACCTATTCTTGTTCTTACTATTGTTTAATTTAAATAATAGCATTCATGGTACAGAAAACTGAATGCATGATAAACACTTCATAGAAACATCTAGCTTTCCATATTTTAAGATAATAACGTATGTATAGACCACTCTATTATGTGGTATGTAAATTAAGTGTTTTTCTGATCTTGAACGAGCATGTCATTGAATGGCTTTCCATAAAGGTGGTTATGCTAGATCATGAATGATTCTCAGATTTTACAGGATGTACGTCACATCATGCCTGAACATTGTCAAAAATAAAAACATACACGCGGACAGATGAAGCATTGTGACTGGCTCACTTATTGTAAAAACCCTTGCTTTAATATTTTCACGTATACTTTTAGCAGGAATATAAGAGAATCAAATATTTCCAAATCAAACAGATATTCAAAGACTGGAAGAACGAAAGGGAGTTCAAAGGGTTTCAGAAGGATAAGATGTGACCATGAAGGGGGAGTCACAGGCAAGCAGCTTTCTCTGGTCCACACTGACATGTTTGCATGAGGATATGTGACTTGCCAAAGGGTAAGTCCCAGAAGTACCAGAGGGAAAGACAATGCTTTAGGGCGGGGTGATGTGGAAAGGGTGCTTCTGTGCCTAAGAGATGGGTCAGCAACCTGGCTGGGGGCCCTGCGTCAAAGACTTCAAAAGGCCAGCAGTAACCTATACTCACAAAGATCTTAGTAACATAGATCAAAGTAACTTAGAGCCACAAAGATCTTAGAGCCACAGAGTCGATCTTCAACTATGATTAGGAGATGATCAGAGTTTCACAGGATATGATCTTTGAGCCGGCAGTAGATGGCTAAAATATTATTTAGGGCTATACATTTAATGAAAAAATGTATGTGTAAAAATTTGGGTTTGGAATGTTAAGAAAAATCACAGGCCCATCATGGAGTTACTTACGTTAAGGCCACATGGCACTAAACCTAATTTCATTCCTGCAGGAATGTACCCTTTCACCGGTCAGCAAATAATTTCCTAGTCAGTACTGGAAATTTAACTGATAGATCCCTGCCATTCCCCTCAGAGAGGCAGTCTTGCCTAAATAAGGTATTCCATGCCACTTTTTAAAGTTTATTCAAGTTAGAGGCAAAGAGAGCACATGCAAGAGAGGGGCAAGACAACAGGGAAAGAGAGAATCCCACAACCAAGAGGTCATGATCTGAGCCAAGATCAAGAGTCAGACACTTCACCAAGCCATCCAGGCACCCCGAGAATGTGGAGTTTCAAAGGTTAGCAGTCATGGCTGGGATACAGCCATGAGGGCACTGGCCTACTCCTGAAAAGAAGGCAGCCAACAACTTGCAGTCAGATGGCATGGAAACAGTGATCTGTACAACGCCTGGTGCACACAGTGGAGAGATTATACACTGATCGGGGAGAACATCCCTGAGAAGCAGTGTTCACAATAAGGGGACAAAGAGCTAGGACAGGTGGGCTGCGTGGCACCATTTCCCTGTTCTGCACACCTCCCCCCCAGCAAAAAAAACACAGAGCCATATGCTGGAAACAAGGCAATCCCCACACTGGGTGCCTAAGCTGCGTACACCAACCCCAACTTCCTGTGTTCTGGCGAGACTGGCCTAGGTCATTGAAGCTTGCCTCTGTCGCAATGGACCTGGCCCATTCCCCAGAACACCAGTGGAAGCCCATGACCAGACCACCTCTCTTGACCAGACAGTTATTCTTCACTTCTAGTGGCAATTGTTTCAAGTCTCATTTAACAAGCAAATCGGAGCAGACCTAGATAAGTCTCACCACATTCTGGCCAAGGACCATACATTGCTCATACAACTGGCTTGAAGGATAGTGCAGCCAGAACATAAAACATTGCATGCAACACACACCACAGACACTCCGTGATGTGCCAGGCCCTGGACACTTGATGATCTCCTCTTCATAAAGCCATTCATCTCAGAGGCAGGCAACATAATGAGCTTTGGTAACAGAGAAAGCAAATACTCAACCAAAATGCCAAGACAAGAGGAATACATCCCAAATGAAAGAACAAGATAAGGTCGTGGCCAGGGACATGGAAGGAACACTTCCAAACTCATTCTATGAGGTAGGCATGGCCTTGAGTCCAAACTGGACAAAGACCCCACCAGAAAGGAAAACTACAGACCAATTTCCCTGATGAACCTGGATGCAACAATTCTCAACAAAAAGTACCAAACCGGATCCAACAATACATAAAAAGGATTATTCAGGACAGTGAGGTGGATTTTGTTCCTGGAATGCACAATAGATTCAATATCTGCAAATCAACTGATGTGATACATCACATTGATAAAAGAAAGGATAACAACCACATGATCCTCTCCATAGATGCACAATAAACGTTTGACAAAATGCAGCAGCATCCTTTCGTGGTGAAAAAACAAAAACAAACAAAAAAAAAACCTCATGAAAGGAGGGATAGAAGTATCATGTCTCAACATGAGAATATCCAGATATGAAAGTCCCACAGCTCATATCATCTTCAATGGTGAAAATCTGAGCTTTCCCCCTAAGGTCAGGAACACGACGGGGATATCCACTCTCAGCACTTTTATTCACCGTACTGTTGGAAGTCTTAGCCTCAGCAATCAGACATCAAAAAGAATACAAGGTGTCCAGGTTGGCAAGGAGGAATCAATCTTTCCCTGCTCACAGACATGATACTCTCCTTGGAAAATCCGAATGACTCCACCAAAAAACATCTAGGATTGATACAGGAATTCAGGAAAGTATCAGAATATAAAATCAATATGCAGAAGTTGATTGCATTTCTATACACCAGTAATGAATCAACAGAGAAATCAAGGAATTGATGTCATTTACAACTGCACTGAAAACCATAAAATACCCAGGGATAAACCCAACCAAAGAGAGAAAAGGTCAGTACAGTTAAAACAGTAGAGGGTCTCCTGGGTGGCTCAGTCGGTTAAGTGCTGTCTTCGGTTCTGGGCATGATCCTGCATTTGTGGGATTGAGTCCCTTGACGGGCTCTGTGCTGACAGCTCAGAGTCTGGAGCCTGCCTCAGAGTCTGTGTCTCTCTCTCTCTCTCTCTGACCCCCCCTCACTCATGCACTATCACTTGCTCGCTCACTCTCTCAAATATAAATAAACATTAAAAAAATTAAAAGAACAAACCATACAACGTCTATAAAAGAAGTTGAAGAAGACACAAAGAAATGAAAAAAAAAATCCCATGCACATGGATTAGAAGAACAAATATTGTTAAAATGTCAATACTACCCAAAGCAATTGACAAATTCAATGTAATTCCTATCAAAATAACACTAGCATTTTTCACAGAGCTAGAGACAACAATCCTAAAATTGCATGGAATCAGAAAAGACCCCAAAGAGCCAAAGTAATGTTGAAAAAGAAAAACAAAGATGGAGACATTACAACTCTGGACTTTATGGTGCATTAGAAAGCCGCAATCATCAAGACAGTATGGTACGGGCACAAGAACAGACACATAGGTCAAAGGACCAGAATAGGGAACCCAGAAATGGAGCCTCAAACATATGGCTGAATCATCTTTCACAAAGTAGGAAAGAATATCCAAAGGAAAAAGAAGAGTCTCTTCAGCAAATGGTACTGGGAAAACTGGACAGTGAGAAGTATGAACCTGGACTATGTTCTTAAACTTCTCTCTCTCTCTCTCTCTCTCTCTTTCTGTCACACACACACACACACACACACACACACACACACACACACACACACCTCAAAATGGATGAAAGATCTAAATGTAAGACAGGAAACCATCAAAATCCTAGAGGAGAAAACAAGCAACCTACCTCTTTGAACCTGACCGCAACAACTTCTTGCTTGTCATTTCTCCAGAAGCAAGGGCAAGAAAACCAAAATAAACTATTGGGACCTCAAGGTAAAAAGCTTCTGCACAACAGAGGACACAATCAGGAAAACTAAAAGGAAACTTAATGGAATGGGAGAAGATATTTGCAGGTGACATATCAGATAAAGGGTTAGTATCCAAAATCTATAAAAAACTGATCCCACTCAACACCCAAGAATCAAATAATCCAGAGAAGAAATGGGCAAAAGACATGAAGAGACACTTTAACAAACAGGACATCTAGATTGGTCACACGTGAAAAGATGCTCAACCTCATTCCTCATAAGTGAAATACACATCAAAACCACAATGAGATATCCCCTCACGCCTATCAGAATGGCTAAAATTAACATCTCAGGAAACGACAGATGTTGGCAAGGATGCAAAGGGAAAGTTTTGCAATGCTGGTGGGAATGCAAAATGGTGTAGCCACTCTGGAAAATAGTATGGAGATTCGCTACAAAAACCAAAAGTAGAACTGCACTAGGACCCAGCAATTGCACTGCCAGGTACTTACACAAAGGATACATTAATGCTGACTCCAAGTGGCACATACACTCCAATGTTTATAGCAGCATTATCAACAATAGCTACATTATGCAAAGAGGCCAAATGACCATTGACAGATGAATGGATAAAGAAGATGTATATTCATACCATGGAATATTACACGGCGATCAAAAGGAGTGAAATCTTGCTATTTTCAACAACGTGGAGTGAAATGGACTTTATTATGATAAGTAAAATATGTCAGAGAAAGACACACATCATATTAAATTCCACAGATGAGAGAATTCATAACACTGAAGAACGTAGTGAAAGGAAAGCAAAAACAAGATACAAACAGAGATGGAGTCAAACGATAAGACACCGTTAAATAGAAGGAAGAAGCTCAGGGTTCCTGGAGGGTTACTGAATAGGGGTATGGGCTAAATGGGTGATGGGCATTAGAGACAGCACTTGGGATGAGTACTGGATATATTTTTGTAATTGACGGATCACTAAATTCTAATCCTAAAACTGTATTCCACTATAAGGTAACTAACTTGGGGTTAAATTTTAAAAAAGAAGAAATATTAAAAATAAATAAAGAAATATACTACCAGTCAAAAGAAAAGAATATATAAATCGGGCTCTTTTAGTGGAAATGAAAGACCAAAATTGTTACCGACAAGAAAGGATCAGAGAAAACATCAAGATACAATGGTAAAACAACTAGTAGGGCACTAAATATATACCTATCAATAATTACTCTAATGTAAATCGACTAAATGCTCCAATCAAAAGACATTGGATAGGGGGTCAGAATGGACAAAAAAAAAAAAAAAAAAAAAAAAGAAAAGTAAAGAAAAAAGAAAAGAAACAAACAAACAAAACAAGGCCTATCTAGGTACTGCCTACAAAGCCTTATTTGGACTTAAGTCACCTGCAGATTTAAATGGAGGGAATGAAAACACATTTTTCATGCCAATAATATCAAAAGAAACCCAGTACCAATACTTATATCGGGCAAAAAAACTTTAAAATCGAGACTGTAGTTTGGTACCCTTTAGGTCAATACCTAGTAGTAAAATTGCATGCACCCAATATTTATAGCAGCTTTATCAACAGTAGCTAAATTATGGAGAGCCCAAGTATCCATCAAGTGATGAAGGTATAAAGAAGTTGTGTGGTCTGTGTATGTGTGTGTCTGTGTATTCATGTATACGCATGTGTGTGTGTGTATATATTCATACATACATACATACGTATGTATATACAATCTAATATGTCTCAGCTTCAAAAAGAATGAAATCCTGCCATTTGCAACGATGTGGATGGATCTAGAATATGTTATGCTAAGTGAAATATGTCAATCAGAGAAAGACAAATATATGATTTCACTCGTGGAATTGAAGAAACAACACAGATGAAAACATGGGAAGGGGGCAGGAAAAGAGAAGAGTGGTAACAAACTACATGTGTCTCTTAACGATAGAGAAAAAAAAGTGAAGGTTCATGGAGGGAGATGGGTCAGCACTGGGCTAGATGGGGGACCTGTATTAAGAAGAGCACTTGTTGTGATGAGCACTGGGTGTTGTATGTAAGGGATGAATCACTGAATTCTACTCACGAATCCGAGAATGCACTGTATGTCAACTAAGACTTAAATTTAAAAAATAAATAAAGCTGTAACAAGAGATGAAGACAAACACTATCTCATACTAAAGGGGACAACCAAACAAGAAGATCCAATGATTATAAATTTTGATGCCCCCAACATGCAACCACCAAGTATATAAAACATTTAACAACAACCATAAAAGAACTCATTTATAATAATATAACGATATTAGAGGACTTTAACACATAACTCACATCGATGGACAGAACCTGTAAATAGAAATTCAACAAGGAAACAATGGCTTTGAATCACACACTGGACCAGATGGGTTTAACAGATATATTCAAAACACTCCATACTAAAATGACAGAGTACACATTCTTTTCAAGTGCACATGGGGCATTCTCCATAATTGATCACATTCTAGGTCACAAAGCAGGCCTCAACAGGTACCCAAAGACAGAGATCAGACCAAGCATTTTTTCTGACCACAAAGCTAAGAAACTTGAAGTTAACCACGTGTGCGTGCGCACACACACACACACACACACACACACACACTAAGGGGGAAAGGCCACAAATAAAGGGAGGTTAAATAACATGCTACCAAATGAATGGGTCAAACAGGAAATCAATGAGAAAATACACTGAAACTAATGAAAATGAAAATACACTGGTAAAAATATTTGGAATGCGGCAGAAGCAGTCTATGATGGAAGTATATAGCAGTACAAGCCTACCATAAAGAGCAAGAAAAATCCCAAACAATCCTAACTTATAACTAAAGGAATGAGAAGAACAGCCGAAGGAAGGAAAAAATAGACATTAAGGCAGAAATAAGGAATATAGAAACCAAAAAGACACTAGACCAAATCAATGAAACCAGGGGCTGGTTCCTTGAAAACAGTAATCAACATGAAAACCTCCTAGGCAGAGTTTTCACAAAGAAGAAAGAAAGGACTCAAGTAAATAAAATCACAAATAACACAGGAGAAATAACAGTCAATGCCACAAAAATACAGTTAGAAGATAATATTATGAAAGTCTATATGCAACAAATTGGACACTCTGAGAAAAATGGAACAATTCCTAGAAACACACAAACTACCAAAACTGAAACGGGAAGATACATAAAATCTGAAAACAGAAAGAAATCAAATCAGTAATAAAAAAATTTCCCCCCAACACAAGAGTTCAGGGCCAGATGGCTTCACTAATGAATTCTACCATCCATTTAAGGAAGAGATAATATGTATTCTTCTCGAATTATTACAAAAAATAAAAAAAGAAGGAAAACTTACAAATTCATCTTATGAGGCCATCATTACCCTGATACCAAAACCAGTTAAAGCCTCCACTAAAAATGAAAACTGCCGGGGCTCCTGTGTGGCTCGATGGGTTTAGTGTCCAAATCTTAATTTTGGATTAGGACATTATCTTGCAGCGCATGGGTTCGAGTCCCACGTTGGACCCTGTGCTGACAGTGTGGAGCATGGCTAGGATTCTCCCTCTCCCTTTCTCTGCCCCTCCCTCACTTTTATGTACTCTATGTCTCTAAGTAAATAAATACTTTAAATATGTTAAAATTTTTTAAATAAAACTACAGACCAATATCCCGACGAATATGTATGCATAAATTCACATCAAAATACCTTCAAATTAAAGTCAATAATACATTAGTAGAATCATTTACCATAATCAAGTGGGATATATTCCCGGACTGCAAGGATGGTTCCACATTCACAGATCAGTCAACATGATGCACCACAGTAATAGAAGAAAGGATAAGAACAATATGATGCTTTCAAGACATGCAAGGAAATGATTTGACAAAATGTCACATCCATTCATGATAAACCCCCCGAGCAAGTATATTGGTACTCAACCTACCTGCAGATAATAAAGGTCATCCATGACAAACCCACAGCTCATCTCATCCTCAATGGGGAAAAATTGAAAGTTTTTCTTCCAAGGTCGGGGACAAGACAGGGATGATCCCTCTCACCACTGTTATTCCACATAGTACTGTAAGTTTTAGCCACAGCAATAAGACAACAAAAAGAAATAAGAGGCATCCAAATTGGCAAGGAAGAAAAAGAACTTTCACTATTTGGAAATGACATGATGCTCTCTATAGAAAACATGAAAGACTCCCCCCAAAATTGTTAGAATTGATATATGAATTCGAGAAATCAAAATATACAGAAATCAATGTACATAAATCTATTGGATTTCTGTAGACAAATAATGAATTAACAGAAAGAGAAAGTAAGGGATCAATCCCATTGACAGGTGCACCAAATACCCCAAGATACCTGGAATAAACCTAACCAAAGAGGTAAAAGATCTGTACTCTAAAGGCTGTGAAACACTGATGAAAGAAATGGAAGAGGACACAAAGAAAAGGAAGTACATTTCATGTTCACGGATAGGAAGAACAAAATACTGTTAAAAGGTCTACACTCCACAAAAAAATCTACACATGTAATGAAATCCCTGTCACACAAACAACACATTTGTCACAGAACTAGAACAAATAGTCCCAAAATATGTATGGAGTGGCCAAGACCCCAAACAGCCAAAAGAAACTGAAGACCAAAACTAAAGCTGGAGACATCACGCTTCTAGACTTTAGGTTATATTACAAAGCTGTACTGAACAGAACAGTTTGGTACTGGCAACCAACAACAACAACAAAAACACAGACGCAGAGACCAATAGAATGGAAACCCAGGCATGAACTCATACATATATGGTCAATTAATTCTCAACAAAGCAGGAAAGGATATCCAATGGGGAAAAAAAAGATACTCTTGGGACACATGTGTGGCTCCACAGCGTGTGACTGTGGATTCAGCTCCGATCATGATCTCAGGGCAGTGCAGAGCATGCGTAGGATTCTCTCTCTCCATTTCTCTCTGCCCCTCTTCTGCATGTTCTCTCTCTCACTCTGTCTCTCTCTCTTTCTCTCTCTCAAAAATAAATACATAAACTTTAAAAAAGTGTCCTCAACATGTGGTTTTGGAAAACCTAGACAGCAACCTGCAAAACAAAACAAAAACACAACCGGACCACTTTCTTACAACATACACAAAAATAAATCCAACATGAATAAAGAACTATGTGTGAAACCTGAAACCATAAAAATCCCAGAGGATACCTAACACAGGCAGTATCTTATTTGACATTGGCTGTACAAACATCTTTGTAGATATATCTCCTGAGGTAAGGGAAACACAAGCAAAAATAATGGGACTTCCTAAAAATAAAAAGCTTCTGTCACAAAGGAAATAATCAACAAAACTAAAACACCTACGGAATAATATTTGTAAACGACATCTGATAAAGGGTTACTGTCCAAAATATATAAAGTTATACAGCACCCAAAAAATGAGAAATCCAATTAAAAATGGGCAGATGACATGAATGGACATTTTCCCAAGGTGACATAAACATAGCCAAGAGACACATGAAAAGATGCTCAGCATTACTCATCTTCAGGGAGATACGATTCAAAAGTACAATGAGATAACACGTCACATCTGTGAGAATGACTAAAATCAATGAATGATGAAACAGCAGGTGTTGGCAAGAATGTGGGAAAAGAGAAACCCTCTTGCATTGTGGGAAGGAATGCAAACTGGTGCAGCCACTCTGGAAAACATCATGGAGATTCGTCAAAAAAAAAAAAAAAATGGAAATAGAACTATGTTACGATCCAGCAATTTCACTACGAGGTATTTACAGAAAGAATACAAAAATAATTCTTCAAAGGGATACATGCACCATGAGTTTACAGCAGCATTTTCTACAAAAGCCAAATTACAGAAACTGACCAAGCATCCATCAACTGATGAATAAACTGAGATGTAGTATATGGAATGTAATATTATTCAGCCATAGAAACATGAAATCTTGTCATTTTCCACGAGGTGGATGGAGTGAGAGAATGTTATGCTGGGTGAAATAAGCCTGTCAAAGAAACACAAATACCAGATGATTTCACTAACACATGAAAATGAAACAAAACAAAGGGGGGGAGGAGACAGTGACAAACACTCTTAACTAGAAAACAAACTGAGGGGTTCCACAGTGAGGTGGGGGAATGGATGAAACAGCTGCTGGGGATTACCAAGTGCACCTGGGATAAGCACCAAGTGACACATGGAAGTGTTGCTCTATATTGTACGCCTGAAACTAATATTACACTGTAGGTTTCCTAAATGCAATTTAAAGTAATAGATAACATAAGGTTAAGACACCTACCTACCGGTTTTTCTGTAGTTTTCAATCACTTCATTAGGTTAGAAAAATAACCATAAATTTTTTTTTAAAAAGCATGTATGATGTGGGGGACAGTTTGTGCCCTTACCTCGGTCACTGGTTCCAGCAGGACTCGGAAAGTGGGTCCCAGCTCATTCTTCTAGAAGGTCCTGAGACGAACATTTCGTGTATTCAAGTCCTAATGGAATGCAGCTCCCGTTCTTCTGAATTTCTGTCAGCGTTTCTTACCGGAAACAAGCCTGAATCTGGAAGAAACCATAGACTGCATCTATGAGGTGAAGTCGTGGAACCCCGCAATCCACGAGTCCTTTAGTAAAATACGACTTGTTCAAATAGTGTCCAGGAAGTTGAGGAATTAAACACGGGAACAACCCAGAAAATGCAAGGGCCTATGCTGTTTAGCAACCATCATGCCCAGGGAAGCCACCCAGGGCCCCCTCCTCAGTACTCAGTACAACAAGGCAGCTTCTCTCTGGCGACTCAGGAGATGCCAAGTTGCTGCAAAGCTCCCAAGGTCTCCCCTGGGGCGGGCGGCAGAACCCGCTGGAAACACAGCTCTGCTCTCTGTCCTGAGACAGCGGTAGAGGCCCTGTGTCCTCTGGGAGCAGCAGCAGCCCTTCCTGCTCTGAAGTGCCCTGGGTCAGAAAAGCCGATGGTGCGCCCTCTGCTGGCCATCACTGCCTAGGCAGAGGAGCCCGCCCCTCCAGGTCTGTGGTGCTTGAGCTCTCTCTGCTGGCTACCCTGGGAATTCCTGCAATGTTGAAGGCCCTGGTCGCTCAGCTGAGGGACTGAAGGTGCTCTGGGCAACTCCGCCTGTTCTCCACAATGGGAAGGGTCTTAGTGACAGGGCCTGGGACACAAAGAAATCTTTTCCTTCTCCTTTTTTTTGAGTGAAGAATGAAACAGAATTTATTAACATAATGACATCATTTGTAATGTTTTAAGCAACGTCCACAGAAAAATAGACTGCCAATTTACACATGCTGAGCAAGTAATTGTGTTTACCACCAGAGTATTTAGGTTAGATAAATAATTGACACCTTTGAGAGAGAGATAACTGCTTCCAGCTATGGAACGAATGAGTCCTAGGGATACAAGAGACAGCCAATGGAATAGAGTCAATCCTGTAATAATATTGTTGCATGCTTTCACAGAATAGCTACACTTGTGCTGAAGTACAACATAATTTATAGACATATGGAAGGACTACAATGTATGCCTAAAACTAATACAACAAATGTGTGAAGAATATTTCAATGAAAAGTTGACATCCTTTACGCTATCTTTATCTTTTTTTGCCAATGAACTATCATTCCTGGGGCTCTTGGGTGGCTTAGTCAGTTAAGCATCCAACTTCCCCTCAGGTCATGATCTTGCAGTCCATGAGATTGAGCCCTGCGTCAGCTTCTGTGCTGACAGCTTAGAGCCTGGAGCTTGCCCCAGATTCCGTGTCTCCTGCTCTCTCCCCACTCCCTCCCTCAGGCTCTCTCCAAAAAAGAAAAACAGAAACATTATAAATTAAAAAAAATCATTCCTAATTTAGAATCTGTGAAATTCCATTTATACTAGATTCTCTAACATCACCATCTTGATGTAGAGAGCTTATCTTGATGTAGAGAGCTAATAATATCTTTGATGACACATATGTGGCAGGGTCAGAATGCAACTTACAGGGAGCTACACATCTGTTATGAATTTACTGTATGTATCCTTGGCTAATATTTCCAATAAAATGTGCTTTAGTGATACAGATGTATGAAATAATGTCCATCAGTCATATAGGTCAAATTCCTATAGGACCATTCATTATGCCTTCAATTACTAATTGCTATCTCTTCAAAATTAAAAGAAAGCTGGGACAAGAAAATGTCTTTGAATTTGATGTAAGAGAAGACTATGGTGTTTTAAAAGGTTCACCTACCATCTGGCATCCTCAGTTTGGCAGTGGACAGGAGGATAAAAACCCACGATCTCGATGCACACCACTAGCTCCAGAGGGAGAATATGGACCTTCTTGTCAAATACTTTTTATCAATATCAGCAGTTCAACTCTGCCAGGTACAGACTGCCGGATCTGGGGGCAACACAATGCCTGATGCCTGGGTTCAGAACATGAGGAAGACCAGCTGGTAGGGAGCGGCGGGGAAATCCAACAGGGCCTGGGGAAGTGAGGGAGATGGGTCCGGGTTCCCTCCCCACAGGGCGGCTCTAGTGTTTACCTGCCAAAGAGCAGCACACTCTCCCTCAAGACATCCCTCTCCATGACAGAACATGAGGCTGTGCCCCCACAATTCCAGGAGAAATGAGGGATACCCATCTTTTCAAATGCAATAGCCTCTGCAAAGCTTGGCCCCAGGGATGTTGGAGTCTCGGAGTCACACAACACTGATGCCCATGATACCTGCCATTTCTGCCCCAGCACTCAGAGACACTTCTTACATCCCCTCTCCCCTGGCCCATCTCACCCCGTCCACATTCCTGGACCAGGTCTCTACTTTCTCCTTGTACTTCCTCTTTGTCTCTGTTTCTCTCTAACCACATCTCTCTCTATTTCTTCCTTTCACTCTCTAGGACTTGCCCAATTCCCCTATCACAAATTCAATGTCTCTCTCCCTGCCTGTCTCTTTCTCCACTTCTCCCCAGGCTTCAGGATATCTGCTTTGTGCATGCAGCCCTGTCCAGGAGCACAGGGCACTCCTGTCTCTCCCTCTCTCATGTCTTGTTTTGTCCCAGGCCCTGATCACAATGGAGGAGAATCCCCTGTACAGCAGCTGCTCATGTTGACATTTGCTAGAGCAATGCTGGCAGCATGTGGACAGCCAGACATTTACCCTTGGTGGCTAATCCATGACCCAAAAGCTTCTGGAGGGCTGGCTGCTTCCCTAAGCTGGGAGGAAAAAGGGGCTCAGAGGTTTCAGGGTGCCTGGGGCAAAGTGGATTGGCTTGTCCAATGTAGAAGGAGCCATATGCTTACCCACAACTCTCCTGGGTGGTGTCCAAGGAACCTATCTCAGACCATGGAGCTCTGCCCTCCCGATTCCTCAATAAGGCAACAGGGGAAGCTTTGTGGGACATCATGTGAGACTCACCACAAAAGCTGCGCCATTTGCCCCCTTGAGGCCACCTAGATTGGTGCTATTGGGGGAAGCTGGTAAGGTGCACAAGGGCACAAGAGCTGAGTTAATGCAGGGCCTCCTTACCAGTCTCCTGAACCCATTCCTCACCATCAGAAGAGAACCTTTCCTGGAGACAGATACCTGCCCTCCTCATCAGCACGAACCCCATCAACTAGCATGCACGCCATGTGCTCATGAGTATCTATCTACAGATATAACAACCATCACCAGATCTCCCAAAAGGATGTATCCAACTCCTCAGATGGAACTATAGGTCCCTTCCAGGCATTACAACCCCAAAGAATGATCTGTCTTCTTCCACCAATCCTGTACATACTATGTGTTGGCTGACTGCATATACAGGAACCCCAAAGTGTACGCTTGATGGGGAATGAGTGTTGATTTTCCTGGAAGCTGACGCTGACACAGAAACACAACTGTGACAAGTGTATTAGGGGACATTAGGAAGGACAAAGTGGAGTGGGCAGGGTGGGCAGGGAAAGCATTCAGACCAAGGGGCAGATTAGACACCATCTCTAAATATATAATAACCATAGCTGGTTTGTAATGGTTCAGTGTCCTCTCCAAATTTCAAACGGATTGTCCTCTATGTCAAAGTGATTTTGACTTATTGCAAAGGGATCTTCTGTTCTCCTCTATGCATTTTGTCTTCTACAATACATCTGTGGCCTTGGATGAGCACATATTTGTGTGGCTGCATTTGTATGTCTACCTCAGATCTTAGATGTAGATGCCTGAATATACACATTCTCATACTTATCTTTTCCTTCTTTGTAAAGTAGGACCTGAATTTTAATAAAAAAAAAACAAAAAAAACACAGGGGTCGTTGTTGTATCTTTGGAAACAGGAATTGCCAATCTCCCAACCTCAGGCATTATACCCTTAGTTTCATGAAACTGAATGAACATCTGTTGATGATCCTCTGTGTGCAGATACATTCATTTCCACCCTGAGAAGGGTGAATGCCCACTCAACCCATACATTTTACAAATTCCTTATGTGCTTAACCACCTCTTCATCGCACTGACCTCAGAGACCAACATTGTTCCTGCTTCTCAGATTACAATGCTGAGGCTCTGAGATGGCCCCACCGAGAGCTGGCATTAGGGCTGAGACAGCAGGATCACAGGCAGTGCCTCTGGAAATTTTGAGGGAAGTTTCAGAGATGTACACCTTCATGCAGGGTCATGACAGTAGGTTCAGGGGTGCGGTGACAAGATTCCAGCAGGGGCGTTTCCTGGTCAACCCTGATTTCCCTGCTAAGAGTCTGATTCAGGCTGAAGGCCAAGGAAGCCACACAGCTAATCTACAACCTTTCATCACATTTAGTCTCACAGAGGCACACAAACTTAGGCAGACAAGCATCCCATAAGAACCAAGGAAAACTACAAATCTCCAGGGCATTCTTTCACAAGGATCCAGAATCTTCAGGAGAACCTCCAAGAGAAACAACAGTCTTTATTTAGATAATGAACTAGGTGCCCTTTGGCCACAATGACATTTCAGAGATGATACCTGCATGGACTATCCTTGAACCCATACAGCAGCTCTGTGTGGATGCCACTCTGCGCTCACTATCCCTGCCCAGGTTGTGGGCCCTGCCACAAATGGCCTCCAACTCCATCTGACTCAGTCCAACACCCTCCTCTCTGTACCATCTCAGCTCTCCCTTCTCATGCACAGTCTCCAATTCATTTCCATGAGTTTCATGTCTCCGTCTCTTGTACTTGAGGACCCATTACTGGAGCTGCCATTATTGTAGACCAGAAGCTCCATGTAATTTAACGCATGTGACTCTCTCCCCATTAGGACAGTTGAAGCCCCTGATGGTAAGGGTTTGCCTCATCTCTCACAGAGCCAGGGACATGGACTGTGTGCTGGGCACATCTGCAGAACTGGTATGCCTGCTTTTCTATTAAAAGACTCTTTCCTTCTCCACAAAGGATATATGCAGCCCAGCTCAGTAATGGAAATGACACAGCCCAACATATGTATGTCCTGAGAAACTTGAGGAATCTTAACAGTGTCCACATCCAGCAGCACCCTTGCATTACAAAGCGTGTGAGGCCATCTCTCCATCTTCTCAAAGACTCAACAACATAGAAGCTGAACATGCTGAACAAGTCAACTCATACAGCTCAGTTTATCTCACAAATAGTCGAGGTGGAGGTGATGGGTACTGTCCCACCATCAAGGAGCTGGAGGCAGCCCATAGAGCCCATGAACAGTGATAAATTGTATCTGTGCAGGGTGGACCTGGGAAAGGAGGTCCTCTTGCATCCATAGGGACCTACAGAAGTGACAGGTGTGTTGGTATGACAGACAGAAGCAGAACGCCCGCAGGAGCTGAAACACAATGAAGCAGGTGTCAGCACCTGGCCCCTTGTTCATTCGTGGGTTCTAGTAGAACAGAGCATCAGTGTCAGAAAACTCTACCCTTCCGTGAGGTCCCACCTATAGCCTGAAAGTACCAGATGCCACAAGGAAAAACAACTGTCACCACACGTCACTGCCCATGTTTAAAAATGCAGAAAGCCAAGGAGTCCTGTTCTAGAAGATTGATGGCAGTAATGCCAGTCTAATAAAGGAAAGTATTCCAGAGAGGCAGGCATCTGTGTCCAGGACCTCTCTGGTGTCCTCTTCCACCAGATCTGCAGACTTTTTCTTTGCACATTGAGAACAGACAGAACATGAAGGAATGAAAGAAATGACCAGAACCACACAGAGATCCAGGGCCACCCCAAGGTCAAAGCTCTAACTGCGATCCCATGCCTGTCCTCACTCTGCTTCCCTCCCTTACAAACACATCTTCTGTGCAAGGCCACAAAGACCTCTGAGGAGATGGGGATTCCTGGAGTCCAGCATTGGGGCCTGGATATGAGTTTTCTGAGGGAAACACATTACCTGTGCATATTCATTGGTCTCAAGTATGTTTATCTTAATTCACAGGTAATTCAGCTTTTAAATACAACATGAGTTGCAGAGCTATTTTGTGCCATTGTAAAAGGGAGGTAGAAATTCTACGTAAAAGAATGAACACAAACATGTCTCAATTTCAGGTGAAAAACTCCCATAAGGTATCATGAGACAAAGTACCAATTACAAATGCTCCCGGGACACAAGAGAACCTACTCATATAAACACAACTGGAGAACTCTGTGAGGTATTGGCCCTGCAAGTAATCACTGATTCTCTGCAGTTCCACGTACATTTTTTATTACACATGCCACTTCTGAAAATTCAGAGTATTTCCACCTAGGGGACAACTGGAGAAATTCTCTATCGTACATTTGCCAACACAGAAGGACCAGTAATGAATTCTGAAATTTTTCTAGGAACCCTCAGCACTGCACAAAGCACACAATATAATGTTGGAAAGAGTTTTTATCAATTCCAGTCATGAGGCTCATAGCAGACATTCTGAACACATTCATGGCCTACACTGAAAAAGGAAAAAATGAAAATAATCAGGATAATCCCGTGTAAAGAAGGTGTGGAAGGAGTCAGACGCTCCAGAAGACTTGAGGGTGCAGTGAAGTGTCATCCTCAAGTTATTTCCACAAACACTAAGTGAGAGCCACGTGGCCCTCAGCCTCTATGCACTTGTGGCGTCCAGAGGCACTAGCTAACATGATGATGTTACATTGGAGAAGCCTGGAGGCTTGTGAGGACATAAATCAAACAGTAAAGACACCAGAAGACCAAAAAAAGACAACAACAACAACAATAACAACAAAAAAACAAAAAACAGACAAGGCCAGATAAAAGTTTCCAGAAAGTATTGCAACTGAAACTGGCAACAGAATTTCCCTTGTCTTTTTCTGCATCCTTGGTAGAGACACAACTGATATTTCCCATTGGAGCTGCATCACGTCTTAGGTCTCATAAAGGATGGAGGCAGATGGAGGTTGATTCTGACTTGCATAGACTGTGTGGAAGAAAAACAAACCATCCTGAACATGTTTCATTATATTCAACTCATTCACACTCTCGGGTCCCTTACCCGGGACAGAGCGTTTTCCACGTGCCTTGGGTGACCCTTGAGGACAAGAGGGAGATCTGATCCTGTCCCTTGAGGAAGGTTTACAGGGCCCTGGTTCAGGTGTTTTAACTAATCAAGCAGCTGTGAACAGCTCAGGTCTCAACTCGCTAGAAAGTATAGTAGGGGTGTGTTTCATCCTAGAAAGTATAGTAGGGGTGTGTTTCATCCCTCAGAGAGCCCAGCACATGGTCTCTGTACAAGCTACATCCTAGGGAATGCTATGTCTGTCAGCACGTATAAGGCCTCTTCCCTTCTCTATCAGAGACACGTGTCGCCCAGCTCACTATGTGGAAATGACTGCCCATTTCATGCATGTCCTGAGAAACTTGAAGAACCTTACAACGTCCTCACTCAGGCTGACCTGAAAGCCCTGTGGTGCCATCACTGCATCTCGTCCAAACACATAACAAGTAAAAGACACAACATGTTTTATAAGTCAACTCATACTAGTCATATCATCTTTCCACATGGTGGAGGAGGAAGGTGAGGTCCCAGAGGACCCCAGTTTGGAGAAGGTGGGGGTGGTCCAAAGCCCATGGGTGGTGATAAATGTCAGCCCATGGGGTATGACATGGAGGGCACTTCTGGGAAAGGAGGAAATATCCTGGAAACCACGTGGACCTTCAGGACAGAAATTAAACTTTTGAGATGTGTTAGGGTAAAAGGTGAAAAATTCAACACCAACACCAACACTAACATACCTGAACCCCAATGAAGCCGAATGGCACCTGTCTCCTTCCTCTCCACCTGGTTTGAACAGGGCAGCATCAGTGCTTCTAAACTCCACCCTTCCCACTGGGTCCCACCTAGAATTTCTAAGAGTTGGAGGAGGCAAAGCAGTGCATTGCTGGCAGCATGGTACTAGCTGTGTCTGCAAATGTGGGGAAGGAAGTGGCTAGTCTTAAAGAATCAGAGGGATAATTCCAGACTACTAAAGAAAGTCTGTTCCACACACACAGTCTTCTATGTCCAGCACTACTCTCCACTCAGCCCTTCACCACCTCAACAGCTCCGTCTTGGCATAGTAAGAGCGGAAACGATGAGGAAGAATTTTGTTTCCGTACTATTCATTTACATCTTTAATCCATTTCAAGTTAATTCTTGGAGTGGTATAACATAAGGTGCTAAGCTTTATTCTTATGCACATGTATATCCAATTTTCCCAGCCCCAGTTATTCAAGAGAATACCCTTCTCCACTATGTATTCTTGACTCCCTTGTCAAATACTAGTTGACTGTTCATGCAAGGGTTTAGTTTGGGCTCTCAATTTCCGTTCCATTGTCTTGTGTGTGTGCTTATGCCAGTGACATAACTGATTTCTTTGTGTTAGAATGCAGCTAGAAATCGAGAAGTGTGATGCCTCCTATTTTGTTCTTTCTTGCGTTGGCTACTTGGGGTCTTTTTGTGGTTCCAAATACATTTTAGGATATGTTTTTCTAATTGCATAAAAATTGCATTGGAGTCTTGATAAAGATTGCGCTGAATCTCTAGATGGCTTTGGGTAATATGGACATTGTATCTATATTAATTCCTCTGAAAGACAGACGTGGGATGGCTTTTCACTGACTTGTGTGTTCTCCTGTTTCTTTCATCCAAATTGAATTTCTTCCATTTCAGTACATGGGTGTTATAGTTTTCTGTAGAGAGATCTTTCACTTCCTTGGCTAAATTTATTCCTATACAGTTTATTGTTTTTGATGCTATTGTAAATGGATTGTTTTCTTTTCTTCTTAGATAATTTGGTTAGTGTATAGGAAAGCTACAGAATGTGATATAGTGACTTTCTAGTTTGGAACTTTAATGTATTTCTTGATTAGATATTAACAAGTACTTTTACACTGAACTTTACTTCATTCTTTTACCTTTTTAAAAAATCATGTTATTTGGGAATAGCTGATACAGTATGTTAGTTTCAGATGAACAACATAGTGATTGGACAAGTGTATACATTCTGATACGCTAACACAGGTGTAGCTACAATCTGTCACCATGCATCACTATTCCAGTATCATTCTCAATGTTCCCTATGCTATATCCTCTATCTGTAATTTATTATTCCATAACCAGAAGCCTGCATCACCCAACCCCTTCACATATCTAGGGCATCCTTGTCTTGTTCCTGATCTTAGAGGACAATCTTTCACAATTTCACTATAGAGTATGATGTTAGATATGGGCTTCACATACATGGCCTTTCTTATGTTGAGATATGTTCCCTCTACGGGGAATTTTTAAAGAATTTTTTTAGCACAAATGGATACCAAATTTTCTCAGAACTTTTTTGTGTATCTATTGACATAGTCACAGCAGTTTTCTTTTTAATTTTTAAAACGTATGGGGCGCCTGGGTGGCTCAGTTGGTTGAGCGTCCGACTTGATTCACGTCATGATCTCACGGTCTATGGGTTTGAGCCCCGCATCAGGCTCTGTGCTGACAGCTCAGAGCCTGGAGCCTGCTTTGGATTCGGTGTCTCACACTCCCACTACCCCTCCCCTGATCATGCCCTCTCTCTATCTCTGCCTCTCTCTCTCTCTTTCTCTCTGTCTCTTTCTCTCTATCTCTCTCTCTCTGTCAAAAATAAACATTAAGAAAAATTTAAAAAAATGTATTTATTTTGTTAACTTTAAATTTATGTATTTCTTTAGTATATATTTTTTTCATGTTTTTATTTAAATTCTAGTTGGTTAACATACAGTGTAATGTTAGTTTCAGGAGTACAATGTAGTCATCCATCACTTACTTACAACATCCAGTGTTCCTCACTACTAGCGCCCTCCTTAGCCGATCACCCATTTAACCCATCCCCCTGCCCACCTCCCTTCTAGTAATCCTCCGTTTGCTATTTATAGTTGAGTCTGGTTTCTGGACGATTTTTCTTTCATTCAATTATGTGAGGGGTCATATTTATTGATTTTCATTTCTGAAACATCCTTCCTTTACAGGGAAAAACCCTACATCGCGGTCAATGATCCTTTTTATGTGATGGTTAATTTGGTTTGCCTGTATATCACTGGGAATTATTCATCTATATTCATCATGGGAATACTGGCCTATAGTTTTCTGTTCAGGTAGTATCCTTTTCTGGCTTCCTACCAGGGTAATTCCAGTCTCATGAAATGAGTTTATGGTGTTCATTCCTTTTGAATCAGTGAGAGGACTGCTGTTATTTCTTCTACAAACGTTTGGTCACATTCACCAGTGAATCTACCTGGTCCTGGGCTTTTCTTCCCTGAGAGAATTTCGATTACTGATTCAATTTACTTACTTTGGTTATCTTCTTGTATTGATGCAGTCTTCCTTTAATGGGTCTGTGCAAACCTTCTATTTCTTCCTGATACAGTCTTGGTAGGTTGTGTGTTTCTAAGAACCTATCCATTTCTTCTATGTAGGTGGTTTGCTGGCATCTAATTTAGCCATGGTCGCCTCTTTGTCTCCTTTATGTTTCTTTGGTATCAGGTGTAATGTCTGCCCTTTTATTTATAATTATTTTGAGTTGGGTCCTCTCTCTGTCTTAGCATAGTCTACGTATAATCTTGAAATTTTTGTTTCACTCTTCAGAAAACCCACTGTTGACCTTCTTCATATTTTCTATTGATTTCATGGTCTCCGTTTCATTGGTTTCCACTCTCATATGCATTACTTCCTCCCTTTTGAGAACATTGGACATTGGTAGATTGTTGTTTTTTTTCTAGTTCTTTTAAATTAAAGGTAGGTTGTTCATTTGAATCCCAAATCTACCCTCCACACATGCAAAACCAGTGACTCATCAGAGAACCTTCAATAGGTCTCTTCTGCCCTATTTCTCATTCTCCAAACTCTGAGAAATGGAACCAGAAAATTTATTTGAAGACACAATAGATGAAAACGTCCTTAATGCGGGGAATGAAACAGATCCAGAAGCAGGAGGCACAAAGAACCTCCAAAATATTCAACAGAAGCAGATCCACATCAAGTCATATAGGAATTAAAATGCAAAATGTCGTGATAAAGAAACAATTTAATAGCAGAAAAACCAAAAGATGACAATTACCTACAAGAGAAGCCCCATAAGGTTATCACTGGATGTTTTTCAGAAGAAACTTTGAAACCGTAAGTGAGCAGCACGGTATGGTACAGGTGCTGAATGGATAACATCTGCAGCCAGAGAGTCTATCCACAACACTATCATTCAGATGGAAGGAGAGATGAAGAGGTTCCCAAATAAATACTCAGCGAGTTCACAACCGACAAACCACCCCTGAAAGAAATGTTAAAGCGGACTCTTTAAGTGGAAAAGAAACACCTAAAGTGACACTATTAACGTGCGAAACACAAAAGCAATAAAAATGAGTACATCTATAAAACATCAGCCAAAGTATTCGCGATATGAAAGGTTTTGAAATATGACACTACATATCTACAACACGGGGAGGAGAGGAGTAAAGAACTTGTTCAAACTTAAACAACTATCAACTAAATATAGACTTCTATATGCACAAGTGGTTAGGTACAAACCTAATAATAACCACAAATCAAACACCACCAATACATATGCAGACTATAAAGACAAGCAGTTTCAACTGTGGTACTAAAGAAACCCAGCAAACCATAAAAAAGAGAAAGAGAAGAAAGTATCAGAAAGATTCAGAAACAACAATCATCAAGTAATAAAAGGACAAGTAAATGTCTATCAATTACTTTGAAAGGAAACAGGATAAATGCTCAAATCAAAGGCACAGGGGGACAGATAGGGGCGCCTGGAAGGCTCAATCACTTGAGATTTCAACTCTTGACTTTGGATCAGGCTATGATGCCAGGGTCATCGGACTGAGACCTAATTGGGCTCTGCACTGAACAAGGAACTTACTTAAGATACATACTGAGTCTCATTCTCTCTCTTGCTCTCTGTCTTCCCCCATTTCCCCCAACCAGCCCTCCCATACCCGAGCTCTCTCTCCTCATAAAAAAAGGCACTGGGTGAGAGAATGAATGAAATATAGGACCTATCTATTCTCTACCTACAAGAGAGTAATTACAGAAGTAAATTATCAAAAGAAACAGCAGTAGCCATACCTATATCAAACAAATACATTTAAAAATAAAACTCTAAGAAGAGAGAAAGAAGGAAATTATAATGAAAAAAGGTATAATCCGGGGCGCCTGGGTGGCGCAGTCGGTTAAGCGTCCGACTTCAGCCAGGTCACGATCTCGCGGTCCGTAAGTTCGAGCCCCGCGTCGGGCTCTGGGCCGATGGCTCAGAGCCTGGAGCCCGTTTCCGATTCTGTGTCTCCCTCTCTCTCTGCCCCTCCCCCGTTCATGCTCTGTCTCTCTCTGTCCCAAAAATAAATAAACGTTGAAAAAAAATTTTTTTAAAAAAAGAAAAAAGGTATAATCCAACGAAAGATACAGCAATTGTAAACATATATGTGGTCAACCTGAGAGAATCCAATACACAAAACACTGAAAACCTAATGTAATAATTGATACTCATACAATCATAGAAGAGCACTTTAACACCGCAAAGACATCAAGGGAGATATCATTCCATCAGAAAATACACATTTGTATATTTTCTAATAACAGCATGCACATGGGTTCCAGAATTGATGAAGAAATACTCGACATGGAACGTGGAAAATCACCATGTCATTTCCAAAGCGAGACGGCAGCTGCACTGGAGGATTCCTAAAGCCTACAGTAAGGGTGGCACATACATATGTCTAGCCTTAGAACCCATAGAATAATTTTGACCGGCACACACCCTTGTGACTCCACTCAGCCCTTTGGAGATACACCTGCTATGCTCTGGGGTAACAACCCAGAGCATCCAGGGAGCTAACCCTAAACCTAATGGTAACCCTAACTAGAACACTCACCCTACACCTAACCCTATATATCACACTAACCTTACAACACATACATGTCGGAGCATGTGCCCTCATTTCAGCCTTCCATGGAATTCAAAACACTGATGTCACTTCGACCCTGGCGACTTCCCTGGACCGAACTATAAACCTCTGACAACACCACGTGGCTGGGGTCCAGAAGCAGTAAAGGGTCACTTAGAAAGAAATGTGGAACCTCACCATGACATTTCCCGGGCCCGACCGCAGCTGCCCGAGAGGATTCCTGAGGCTTACCCTACAGGGGGCCATAGATTTGTGAGAAATAGGAAGCCAAAGACTTGTCTTGATCGGCACCCTCCCTGTACCTTCAACTCACACCCTAACCCCACCACAAAAGGGGACCCTCCAACGAAACTAAAGGGGGCCTAGAACTCTACCCTACACTTGAGCAGCCCCGTGTCATAGGCCCTCACTTCAGCCCTCGAGGGATATCACGAGACCGGAGTTGCTTCGGCCCTGGCGACGTCCCTGGACCGAACCCTAACCCTAGCTAAGGCACTCTCCCCATGGGGACGCAATTCCAACGTCTGACAACACCACGTGCCTGGGGTCCAGAAGCGGTGCAGGCTCACAAGGCATGGAACCTGGAAGCTCAGCATGTCGTTTCCCAAGCCGGGCTACAGCTGACCCAGAGGATTCTGGAGGCCTCCTCGGCCAGGGACCCATTGACGTGTGTGACCTTGGCAGCCAAAGACTGATACTGACCTGCACGCTCCCTTGTGCCCTCAACTCAGCCCTTCGGGGAGACCACTGCCATACTGTGGGTTCAGTGCCTGGAGTCTCCTGGGACCTAAAACTAACCTTACCCAAAACCAGGACCCTGCTCTGAAAACTAAGCCAACCTTGATCCCTAACCCTACATTTGAGACCTCACTTCAGACCTCGAGGAAGAATATGAGACCAGAATCGCTTTGACCCTGGCGACGTCCCTGGAAAGAAACCTAACCCTAGCTAAGGCACTCTCCCCAAGGGGACCCAATACCAAAATGTGACAACACCACGTGCCTGGGGTCCACAAGCTGTACAGGCTAACTGGGCATGGAACCTGGAAGCTGTCCATTTCGTTTCCCCGGTGGCTGCAGCTGCCCGAGAGGATTCCTGAGGCCTCCCCAACAAGGGGCCGATCGACGTGTGTGGCCTTGGCAGCCAAAGACTGATCCTGACCGGTAGTCTCCCTTGTGCCCTCAACTCAGCCCTTTGGGGAGACCACTGGTCTGCTATGGGTTCGGCGCATGTAGACTCCTGAAAACTAACCCTAACCCTAACCCTACCTCAAACCGGTTGCCTCCACCGAAAATTAAGCCGGCCTTGTAACCGAACCCTAAACTTGAGATGCCCCGTCGCATGGGCCCTCACTTCAGCCCTCAAGGGACATAACGAGAGCATAGTCGCTTCGGGCTGGCGACGTCCCTTGACCGAACCCTAAACCTAGCTGAGGATCTCTCCCCATGGGGACCCAATACCAACGTCTGACAACACCACGCGCCTGGGGTACACAAGCGGTGCAGACTCACTCGGCATGGAACCTGGAAGTTGACCATGTCATTTCCCAGGCTCGGCTGAAGATGCCCGAGATGAGTCCGAAGGCCTCCCCGACCAGGGCCTGTCGATGTGTGTGGCATTGTCAGCCAAAGACTGAATCTGACCGGCACCCTCACTTGTGCCCTTAACTCAGCCCTTCGGGGAGACCACTGCCCAGCTGTGGGTTTGGCGCCTGGAACCTACTAGGACATATCCCTAACCCTAAAACTACCTCGATCTGGGAACCTCCAATGAAACCTAAGCGGGTCTCGAACCCTAACCTTACACTTGTGTCACCTGGTCGCATGGGCCCTCACTTCAGCACTCGAGGTAGGTCATGAGAACGGAGTCCTTTCGGCACTGGCGACGTCCCTGGACCGAACCCTAAACCTAGCTAAGGCACTCTCCCCATGTGGACCCAATACCAAAGTCTAAAAACACCACGGGCCTAGGGTACACAAGAGGTGCAGGCTCACTCATCAAGGAACCTGGAAGCTCACCATGTCTTTTCCAAGGCCCGGCTGCAGCTGCCCGAGAGGATTCCGGAGGCCTCCTCGACTAGGAGCCCATCGACGTGTGTGGCCTTGACAGACAATGTCTGAACCTGGCCAGCAAACTCATTTATGCCCTCAACTCAGCCCTTCGGGGAGACCACAGCCCTGCTGTGGGTTCGGCACCTGGAGCCTCTTGGGACCGAACCCTAAACCTAACACGACCCTTAACTGGGAGCCTCCACCGAAACGTAAGGCTGCCTTGAACCCTAACCCTGTACTTGAGCAGCCTTCTCGCATGGGCTTTCACGTCAGCCCTGGAGGGAGATCACGAGACCTGAGTCGCTTCGGCGCTGGAGACGTCCGTGGACCGAACCCTGATCCTAGCTAAGGCTCTCTCCCCATGGGGATCCAATTCCAACCTCTGAACAAACCACGTGTCTGGGGTCCAGAAGCGGTGCAGGCTCACATGGCATGGAACATGGAAGCTCAGCATGTCATTTCCCAGGCCGGGCTGCAGCTGCCCCAGAGGATTCCAGAAGCCTCCTCGACCAGGGGCCCATTGACATGCATGGCCTTGGCAGCCAAAGACTGATCCTGGGTGGCACCATCCCTTGTGCCCTCAATTACTGCCCTCCTGTGGGTTCAGCACCTGGAGACTCCTGGGACCTAACACTAACCCTAATCCTAGCCCGAACCGGGACACTCCACCGAAACCTAAGCCTGCCTCGATCCTAACCCTGCATTTGAGCCGCCTTGTCCCATCGTCCCTCAATTCAGCCCTGGAGGGAGATCACGAGACCGGAGTCGCATCAGCCCTGGCAACGTCCCTGAACCGTATCCTAACCTTATCTAAGGCTATCTCTCCATGGGGACCCAATTCTTCCATCTGACAACACCACGTGCGGGGGGTACAGAAGCGGAGCAGGCTCAAACGGCATGGAACCTGGAAGCTCAACATGTCGTTTCCCAGGACGGGTTGCAGCTGCCAGAGAGGATTCATAGGCCCCCTCGACCAGAAGCCCATCGACGTGTGTGGCCTTGGCAGCCAAAGACTGATCCTGAACGTCACCATCAGTTGCGCGCTCAACTCAGCCCTTCGGGGAGACCACTGCCCTCCTGTGGGTTCGGCGCCTGGAGCCTCCTGGGACCTAACCCTATGCCTAACCGTACCCCTAATGGGACCATCCACCGAAACCTAAGTCTGCCTCGAACCCTAACCCTGCACTTCAGCCACTTTGTCGCATGAGCCCTCACTTCAGCCCTCGAGGGAGATCACGAGACCGGAGTCGCGTGGGCCCTGGCGACGTCCCTGGACTGAACCCTAACCCTAGCTAAGGCTCTCTCCCCATGTGGACCCAATTCCAACGTCTGACAACAGCACGTGCCTGGGGTCCAAAAGCGGTACAGGCTCACAAGGCATGGAACCTGGAAGCTCACCATGTCGTTTCACAGGCCGGGCTGCATCTGCCCGAGAGGATTCCAGAGGCCTCCTCGACCATGGGCCGATCGACGTGTGTGGCCTCGGGAGCCAAAGACTGATCTTGACGGTTACCAACCCTTGTGCCCTCAACTCAGCCCGTCGGGGAAACCATTGCCCTGCTGTGTGTTCGGCGCGTGGAGCCCGCTGGGACCTAACACGAACCGTACCCTTAACCGGTATTCTCCATGAAACCTAGCCTGCCTCGAACCCTAACACTGCACATGAGCCACCTTGTCGCATGGGCACTCACTTCAGCCCTCGAGCGAGATCACGAGACCGGAGTCCCTTCGGCCCTGGCGACGTCCCTGGACCGAATCCTAACCCTAGGTAAGGCTCTCTCCTGAAGGGAACCCAATTCCAACGTCTGACAACACCACACGCCTGGGGTGCAGAAGTGGTGCAGGCTCACTCGGAATGGAAACTGGACGCTCAACAGGTCGTTTCCCATGGTGGCCTGAAGCTGCTTGAGAGGATTCTGGAGCCCTCCTCAATGAGGGGCCCATCGACGTGTGTGGCCTTGGCAGCGAACACTGATCCTGAACGTCATCATCGCTTTTGCCCTCATCTCAGCCCTGCAGGGAGACCATGCCCTGCTGTGGCTTTGGTGTCTGGAGCCTACTCTGTCCTAACCCTAACCCTAAACGTACCCCTAACCGAGAACCTCGACCAAAACCTAAGGCTGCCTCGAAAACTAACACTGTACTTGTGCAGCCTTGTCCCATGGGCCCTCAATTCCGCCCTCGAGGGTCACAAGACCAGAGTCGCTTCGGCCCTGGCGAAGTCCCTGGACCGAAACGTCACCCTAGCTAAGGCACTCTGCCAATGGGAACCCAATTACACCGTCTGACAAGACCACGTGCCTGGGGTCCAAAAGCGGTGCAGGCACACCAGGCTTGGAACCTGGAGCTCACCGTGTCATTTTCCGGGCTGGGCTGCAGCTGCCTAAGAGGTTCCCGGAGGCCTCGAAGAGGGGCCCATTGACGTGTGTGGCCTTGGAAGACAAAGACTGATCCTGACCATCACCTTCCTTGTGCCCTCAACTCATCCCTGCGGAGAGATCATTGCCCTGCTGTGTGTTCGGCGCCCGGAGCCTCCTGGGACCTAACCCTAACCCTAACCTTACCCCTAACCGGGACCATCCACCCAAACCTAACCCTACCTCGAAACCTACCCTGTACTTGAGACGCCTTGTCGCATGGACCCTCAATTCAGCCCTCGAGGGAGACCAAGTGACCATAATCTCTTTGGTCAAGGTGACGTCCCTGGACCGATCCCTAACCCTAGCTAAAGCCCTCTCCCCAAGAGGACCCAATTCCAACGTTTGACAACACCACGGGCCTGTGGCCCAGAAACGGTGCAGGCTGACTCGGCATGGAACCGGGAAGCTCAACATGGCGTTTCCCAGGTCCGGCTGCAGCTGCCCGAGAGGTTGCCGGAGGCCTCGTGGACCAGGGGCCCAATCACGTGTGTGGCCTTGGCACACAAAGTCGGATCCTGAAGGGCACCGTCCCTTGTGCCCTCATTCAGCCCTTGGGGGAGACCACTGCCCTGCTGTGAGTTCGGCGCCTGGAGCCTCCTGGGACCTAACCCTAACCCTAACCGTACCCCGAACCGGGACCATCCACCGAAACCTAAGCCTGCTTTGAACCCTAACCCTGCAATTGAGCCCCATTCTGGCATGGGCCCTCACTTCAGCCCACGAGGGAGATCACGAGACCAGAGTCGCTTCGGCCTTGGCGACGTCCCTGGTCCAAACCCGAAACCTAGCTAAGGCTCTCTCCGCATGGGGACCCAATTCCAACATCTAAGAACACCAGGCGCCTGGGGTCCAGAAGCGGTGCAGGCTGACTCGGCATGGAACCTGGAAGGTCACCATGTCATTTCCCAGGCCCGGCTGCAGCTGCTGGAGAGGATTCCGGAGGCCCCCTCGACCAGGGTCCAATCATCTGTGTGGCCTTGACAGACAAAGACGGATCCTGACCGGCACCATCCCTTGTGCCCACAACTCAGACACTGGGGAGACCACTGCCCTGCTGTGGGTTCGGCGCCTAGAGCCTCCTGGAACATAACCCTAACCCTAACCGTACCCCAAACCGGGACCCTCCACAACAACCTAAGCATGCCTCTATCCCTAACCCTGCAATTTAGCCGTCTTCTGGCATGGGCCGTCACTTCAGCGATCGAGGGAGTATATGAGACCTAGGTCGCACTGGCCCTGGTGACGTCCCTGTACCACCCCCGAACCCTAGCTAAGGCTCCCTCTGTATGGGGACCAAATTACAATGTCTAAGAACACCAGGTGCCTGGGGTCCAGAAGCGGTGCAGGCTGACTCGGCATGGAACCTGGAAGCTCACCATGTCGTTTCCCAGGCCCGGCTGCAGGTGCCCGAAAGGATTCCGGAGGCCTCCTCGACCAGGCCCTGATCGACATGTGTGGCCTTGGCCGCCAAAGAAGGAACCAGACCGGCACGGTCCCTTGTGCCATGAACTCAGCCCTCTCGGGGGGACCACTGCCCTACTGTGGGTTCAGCGCCTAGAGCCTCCTGGGACCTAACCCTAACCCTACCCCGAACCGGGACGCTCCACTGAAACCTAAGCCTGCCTCGATTCCTAACCCTGCAATTGAGCCACCTTCTAATATGGGCCGTCACTTCAGCCCTCAAGAGAGATCACGAGACCGGAGTCGCTTCGGCCCTGGCGACGTCCCCGGCCCGAAACCTAACCCTAGCTAAGGCCGTCTCCCCATGGGACCCAATTCCAACGTCTGACAACACCACGCACCTGGGGTCCAGAAGCAGTGCAGGCTGACTCGGCATGGAACCTCGAAGCTCACCATGTCATTTCCCAACCCGGCTGCAGCTGCCCAAGAGGATTCCAGAGGCCTCCTCGACCAGGGGCCGATCGACGTGTGTGGCCTTGGCAGCCAATGACAGATCCTGACTGGAACCGTCCCTTGTGTCCTCAACTCAGCCCTTTGCGGAGACCACTGCCCTCCTCTGGGTTCGGCACCTTGGGCCTCCTGGGACGTAACCCCAACCCTACCCTTAATGGACCCTCTTCCGAATCCTAAGCCGGCCTTGAACCCTATCCCTTCGTTTTAACCTCACCTTCGCATGAGCCCTCAATTCATCTCTCGAGGGAGATATCGAGACTGGTGTCCCTTCAATCCTGGCTACGTCCCTGGCCCAAACACTAACCGTAGCTAAGTCTCTCTCCCCTTGGGGACCCAATCCCAAGGTCTGGCAACACCACGCGCCTGGGGTTCCAGAAGCAGGGCAGTGTCCCTAACATGGTGCCTGGAACCTCACAATGTCATACTGCAGGCCCGGCTGCAGTTGTCTGAGGGTATTCCTGAGGCCTACCCAACCAATGACCCATAGATTTGTGTGGCCAGGAAGCCAAAGACTGAACCTTACCGGTCCTCTCCCCTGTGCCCTCAACTTAGCACATTCGGGTGACCACTGCCCTGCTGTGGGTTCAGTACCTGGAGTCTCTTGGGTCCTAACCCAAACCCTACCCCTAACCGGAAACCTCAACCGAATCCTAACCCGATCTTGAAACCTAATCAAACACTTGACCCCCGCTGTCTCCTGGTCCCTTACTTCATTCCCCTAGGGAGATCACGGGACTGGAGTTGCTTTGGCTCTGGCAACGACCTGGACCGAACCCTAACCCTCGCTCAGACTCTCTACCAATGGGGATGTAAGCAACAAACTATAAATCGTCTATGAGAAAAATTGAAGAAACCCAAAGAAATGGAAAACATTCCATGCTCACGTATTAGAAGAACAAACATTGTTAAGATGTCACTACTACCAAAGCCATTGACACACTCAATGCAATCCCTATCAAAATAACATGAGCTTTCTCCACAGAGCTAGAACAAACAACCTAAAATGTGTAAGGATCCAGAAAAGACACCAAAAGCCAAAGTCATGTTGAAAAAGAAAACAAAGGTGGAAACATGACTATTTTGGATTTATGGTGTATTAGAAAGCTGCATTCATCAAGACAGTATGTACAGGCACAGAAACGGAGACAGACGTCAATGGAAAAGACTATGGAACCCAGAAATATACCCTCAAACATATGGTGAGTAATCTTTGTTAACACAGAAAGAATATCCAATGGAATCAGAGTCTCTTCAGCAAATGGTACTAGGAATACTGGACAGTGAGAATGATGAACCTGGACACTGTCCTTAAACGACACACACACACACACACACACACACACACACACACAAACACACACCCATAAAATGGATGAATTATCTAAATGTAAGTCAGGAACCATCAAAATCCTAGAGGAGATAACAGGCAATGTACCTCCTTGATCCTGGCCGCAGCAACTTCTTGTTTGTCATGTCTCCAGAAGCAAGGGCAATAAAAACCACAATGAACTATTGGGTCCTGAAGATAAAAAGCTTCTCCACAGCAGGGGACAAAATCAGCCAAACTAAAAGGCAAGGGAATGAAATGGGAGAAGATATTTGCAGGTGACATATCAGATAAAGGGTTAGTATCCAAAATCTATAAAAAACTGATCCCACTCAACACCCAGAAACCAAATAATCCAGTGAAGAAATGGGCCAAAGACATGAAGAGACACTTTAAGAAAGATGACATCCAGATTGGTCACACATGAAAAGATGCTCCATCTCACTGGTCATCACTGAAATACAAATCAAACCCACAATGAGATATCCCCTCACACCTATCAGAATGGCTAAAATTAACATCTCCGGAAATGACAGATGTTGGCAAGGATGCAGGGAAAGGGAACCCTTTTGCAATGCTGGTGGGAATGCAAAGTGGTGTAGCCATTGTGGACAATAGTATGGAGATTCGTCACGAAAACAAAAAATAGAACTACACTAGGACCCAGCAATTGCACTACTAGCTATTTATCCAAAAGATACACGAACGCTGACTCGAAGTGGCACGTGTACTCCAATATTTCTAGCAGCATTATCAACAATAGCTAAGTTATGCAAAGAACCCAAATGACCACTGACAGATGAATGGATAAAGAAGAGATGGTATATTCATACAATGGACTATTACTCGGCGATCAAAAAGAATGAAATCTCGCTCTTTGCAACAACGGGGATGGAACCGGACTTTATGAAGCTAAGCAAAATATGTCAGAGAACGACACACATCCTATGATTTCTCTTATCTGTCGAATTTAATAAAACTGATGAACATAGTGCAAGGAAAGCAAAAATAAGATACACACAGAGAGGGAGTCAAATGATAAGAGACTGTTAAATAGAGGGAAGAATCTCAGGGTTCTTGGAGGGTTACTGAATAGGGGTATGGGCTAAATGGGTGATGGGCATTAGGGGTGGACCTTGGGATGAGTATTGGGTATATTTTGTACTTGATGGATCACTAAATTCTACTGCTGAAACTGTATTCCTCTATAAGGTAACTAACTTGGGCTTAAATTTTAAAAAGAAGAAATATTAAAAATAAGTAAAGAAATGTACCACCAGTCAAAAGAAAAGAATATTTAAATCGGGCTCTTGAGTGGAAAGGAAAGACTAAAAGTGTTACAGACAAGAAAGGATCAGAGAAAACATCAAGAAACAATGACAAAACAACTAGTAGAATGGGACTAAATATATACCTATCAATAATCACTCTGACTACAAACGGACTAAATGCTCCAATCCAAAGACATTGGATAGGGCGTCAGAATGGACAAAACAAACAAACAAGCAAACAAAAAACAATGTCTATCTAGATGCTGCCTACAAAGCCTTATTTGGACTGAAGTCTCCTGCAGATTTGTTTTTTTTTTTTTAATGTTTATTTATTTTTGAGACAGAGAGAGACAGAGCATGAACGGGGGAGAGTCAGAGAGAGGGAGACACAGAATCTGAAACAGGCTCCAGGCTCTGAGCTGTCAGCACAGAGCCCGACGCGGGGCTCGACCTCACGGACCGCGAGATCATGACCTGAGCCGAAGTCGGCCCCTTAACCGACTGAGCCACCCAGGCGCCCCAAGTCTCCTGCAGATTTGAAGTTAGGGAATTAAGAAATATTTATCATGCCAATAATGTCAAAAGAAAGCCAGTAGCAATACTTATATCAGGCAAAATAAACTTTAAAACCGAGACTCTATTTTGGTACCCTTTGGGTAAATACCTAATAGTGACATTGCATGCACCCAATATTTATAGCAGAATTATCAACAGTAGCCCAACTATGGAGAAAGCCCAAGAATCCATCAACTGATGAAGGTGTAAAGAAGTTGTGGTGTGTGTATGTATACGTATGTATATGCATATGGACATATGTGTATGTTCATATATACATACATACGTATATATAATGAAATATAACTCAGCTTCAAGAAGAATGAAATCTTGCCATTTGCAACGATGTGGATGGAGCTCGAATGTATTATGCTACGTGAAATGTGTCAATCAGAGAAAGACACATATATGATTTCACTCATGTGGAAGTTAAGAAACAAAACACATGAAAACTAAGGAAGGAGCCAGGAAAAGAGAAGCGTGGTAACAAACCACAGGAGTCTCTTAATGTTAGAGAAAAAAAAAAGTGAAAGTTGATGGAGGGAGATGGGTCAGCGCTGGGCTAGATGGAGGATGAGTATTAAGGAGAGCACTTGTTGTGATGAGCACTGGGTGTTGTATGTAAAGGATGAATCACCGAATTCTACTCCTAAACCGGAGAATGCACTGTATGTCAACTAATACTTAAATTAAAATACATACATACATACATACATACATACATACAGCTATAACAAGAGATGAAGACAGACACGATCTCATACTAAAGGGGACAGCCAAACAAGAAGATCCAATGATTGTAAATTTTGATGCACCCAACATGCGATCACCAAGTATACAAAACATTTAGCAACAACCGTAAAGGAACTCATTTATAATAATATGATGATAGTAGAGGACTTTAACAAATCACTCACATCAATAGACAGAACCTATAAACAGAAAGTCAACAAGGAAACAATGGCTTTGAATGACACACTGGACCAGAAGGGTTTAACAGATATATTCAGAACACTGCATACTAAAATGGCAGAGTACACATTCTTTTCCAGCATACCTGGGGCGTTCTCCAGAACTGATCACATTCTAGGTCACAAATCAGGCCTCAAGAGGTACCCAACGACAGAGACCAGACCAGGCATCTTTTCTAACCACAAAGCTAGGAAACTTGAAGTCAACCACAAAAAGAGGGCGGGGGGGGGGGGCGGGAAGGCCACAAATAAAGGGAGGTTAAGTAACATGCTACCAAATGAATGGGTCAAACAGGAAATCAATGAGAAAATACACTGAAACAAATGAAAATGAAAATACACTGGTAAAACCCTTTGGAATGCGGCAAAAGCAGTCTATGATGGAAGTATATAGCAATACAAGCCTACCTTAAAGAGCAAGAAAAATCTCAAAGAATCCTAACTTACACCTGAAGAAATGAGAAAAAGAGCAGCAGAAGGAAGGAAATAATAGAGTTTAGGGCAGAAATAAGGAATATAGAAACCAAAGAGACACTAGACCAAATCAATGAAACCAGGGGCTGGTTCATTGAAAGCAGTAATCAACTTGAAAACCTCCTAGGTTGGGGCGCCTGGGTGGCGCAGTCGGTTAAGCATCCGACTTCAGCCAGGTCCTGATCTCACGGTCCGTGAGATCGAGCCCCGCGTCGGGCTCTGGGCTGATGGCTCAGAGCCTGGAGCCTGTTTCTGATTCTGTGTCTCCCTCTCTCTCTGCCCCTCCCCCGTTCATGCTCTGTCTCTCTCTGTCCCAAAAATAAATAAACGTTGAAAAAAATTAAAAAAAAAAAGAAAAGAAAACCTCCTAGGCAGACTCTTCACAAAGAAGACAGAAAGGACTCAAAGAAATGAAATCACAAATAAGAAAGGAGAAATGACAGTCAACACCACAAAAATACAATTAGAAGATAATATTATGAACAACTATATGCAACAAATTGGACACTCAGAGAAAAATGGACAAATTCCTAGAAACACACACACTACCAAAACTGAAACAGGAAGATACCTAAAATCTGAAAACAGAAAGATACCCCATCAGTAATTTTAAAAATCTCCCCCCCCAAACACAAGAGTTCATGGCCAGATGGCTTCGTTGATGAATTCTACCATCCATTCAAGGAAGAGGTAATATGTATTCTCCTCGAATTATTACAAAAAAATAAAAAAAGAAGGAAAACTTACAAATTCATCGTATGAGGCCATCATTACCCTGATACCAAAAGGAGATGAAGCCTCCACTAAAACCGAAAACTGCAGCGGCGCCTGTGTGGGTCGGTCGGTTTACTGTCCAACTCTTAATTTTGGATGAGGACATTATCTTGCGGTACGTGGGTTCGAGTCCCACGTTGGGCCCTGCCATGACAGTGTGGGGCATGGCCAGGATTCTCTCTCTCCCTGTCTCTCTGCCCCTCCCTCACTTTTATGTACTCTATCTAAGGAAAGAAATAAGCATTTAAAAAGATGTTTAAAAATTTTTAAATAAAACTGCAGAGCAATAGCCTGATGACTATGTATGCCGAAATTCTCATGAAAATACCTTCAAATTAAAGTCAACAATACATGGATAGAATCATTTACCATAATCAAGTGGGATATATTCCTGGGCTGCAAGTGTGGTTCCACATTCACATATCAATCCACATGATGCACCACAGTAATAGAAGAAAGGGTAAGAACAATAGGATGCTGTCAACAGATGCAGGAAAACTATTTGATAAAATGTCACATCCATTCATGATAAAAAAAACCCTCAGCAAAGTACATGGAGACTCAACCTCCCTGCACATAATAAAGGTCGTCTATGAAAAACCCACGGCTCATCTCATCCTCCATGGGTAAAAATTGAAAGTTTTTCTTCCAAAGTCAGGGACAAGATAGGAATGACCCCTCTCACCACTGTTATCCCACATAGTACGGGAAACCCTAACCACAGCACTCAGACAACAAAAAGAAATAAGAGGCATCCAAATCGGCAAGGAAGAAGTAGCACTTTCGCTGTTTGGAACTGACATGATAGGTTCTATAAAAAACATGAAAGGCTCCCTTAAAAATGGCTAGAATCGATATATGAATTCGACAAGTCACAATCTACAGAAATCAAGGAACATAGATGTATTGAATTTCTAACAAATCATGAATTAACACAGAGAGAAAGTAAGGGATCCATCCCACTGACAGGCTCACAAATGCCACAAGAAACCACGAATAAACCTAACCAAAGAGGTGAAAGACCTGTACTCTAAAGGCTATGAAACACTGATGAAATAAATGGAAGAGGACACAAAGAAATGGACATACATTTCATGTTCATGGATGGGAAGCACAAAATACTGTTAAAATGTCTACACTCCTCAAAGCAATCTACACATATAATGAAATGAAGTGTGATAGGGATATCACACTAACAAAAACATTTGTCACAGAACAAGAACAAATAATCTCAAAATTTGTATGGAATGACAAAAGTCCCCAAACAGCCAACACAAACTTGTAGAAGAAAAGCAAGCTGGAGACATCACAATTCCACACTTTAGGTTATATTACAAAGCTATACTGATCAGAACAGTATGATCAGTATGTCCATACTGAACAGTACTGACAAAACAACAACAAAAAATAACAACAACAACAAACTCATACGCATAGATCAATAGCATGGACACCCAGAAATAAACTCACACCTCTATGGTCAATTAATTCTCAACCAAGCAGGAAAGAACATCCAATGGAAAAAAAAGATAGTCTTGGGACACATGGGTGGCCCAGTCACGAAAGCGTGTGATGGTGGGTTCAGCTCAGGTCATGATCTCAGGGCAGTGCAGAGCATGCGTGGGATTCTCTCTCTCCATATCTCTCTGGCCCTCTTCTGCATGCTCACTCGCTCACTCTCTCTCTCTCTCTCTCAAAAATACATAAATTTAAAAAAAGGCTCCTCAACATATGGTTTTGGAAAAACTGGACAGCAATCTGCAAAACAAAACAAAAACAACGGACCACTTTCTTACAACATACACAAAAATAAATCCAACATGGACAAAGACCTATATGTGAAACCTGAAACCATAAAAATCCCAGAGGATAACACGGGTAGTATCTTACTTGACATTGCCTGTACAAACGTCTTTGTAGATATATCTCTAGAGGTAAGGGAAACGCAAGCAAAAATAATGAGACTTTATAAAAATTAAAACCTTCCGTCACCAAGGAAATAATCAACAAAACTAAAACATCAACAGAATGATATTTGCAAACGACATCAGATAAAGGGTTAGTGTCCAAAATATATACAGTTATACAGCACCCAAAAAATGAGAAATCTGATTAAAAATGGGCAGAAGACACGAGTGGACATTTCCCGAAGGAAGACATATACATGGCCAAGAGACACATGAAAAAATGCTCAACAATACTGATCTTCAGGGAAATACAATTCAAAAGTACAATGAGAGAACACATCACATCTGTCACAATGACTAAAATCAATGAAGGATGACACAACAGGTGTTTCCAAGGATGTGGGGATAGAATAACCCTCTTGCACTGTGGGTAGGAATGCGAACTGGTGCAGCCACTCCGGAAAACCACATGGAGATGTCAAAAAACAAAACAAAACTGGAAATAGAAGTACCTTACAATCCAGCAACTTCACTGCAAGGTATTTCCACAAAGAATACAAAATCTTCAAAGGGATACATGCACCGTGATGTTTACAGCAGCATTTTCTACAAAAGCCAAATGACAGAAACTATCCAAGCACCCATCAACTGATGAATAAATTGAGATGTGGTCTATGGAATGTAATATTATTTAGCCGTAAAAACATGAAATCTTGCCATTTGCCACGAGGTGGATGGAGAGAGAGAATGTTATGCTGGGTGAAATAAGCCTGTCGGAGAAAGACAAATACCCAATGATTTCACTAACACATGGCAAGAACACAAAACAAAGGGGCGGGGGGAGGAGACAAACGGACTCTTAACTAGCAAACAAACTGAGGCGTTCCACAGCGAGGTGAGGGAATGGGTGAAGCAGCTGATGGGGATTAAGAGGTGCACCTGGAATGAGCACCGGGTGACGTGTGGAAGTGTTGCTCTCTATTGGACCCCTGAAACTAATATTACACTGTGTCTTCACTCAGTGGAATTTAAATGAAAAGATAACATAAGGTGAATGAGACTTACCTACCGGGATTTCTGTAGTGTTCAATCACTTCACTAGGTTGGAAAAATAACCATGAAATTTTTAAAAAAGCATGTATGATGTGTGGGACAGTTTGTGCCCTTACCTTGGTCTCTGGTTCCAGCAGGACTCGGAACATGGGTCCCAGCTCATTCTTCTAGAAGGTCGTGAGACGAGCATTTCATGGATCTACGTCCTAATTGAATGCAGCTCCCGTGCTTCTGAATTTCTGTTAGGGTTCCTTCCCGGAAACAAGCCTGGATCTGGAACAAACCATCGACTGCATCTATGAGGTGATGTCGCGGGACCCCGCCATCCACAAGTCCTTTAGTAAAATACGTCTTGTTCAAAAACTGTCCGGGAAGGGGTGGCATGACACACGGGAACAGCCCAGAAAATGCAAAGGCCTGTGCAGCTCAGCAACCAGCTTGACCAGGGAAGCCACCCGGCGCCCCCTCCTCAGCACTCAGTACAACAAGGCAGCTTCTCTCTGGCGCCTCAGGAGATGCCACGTTGCTGCTAAGCTCCCAAGGTCTCCCCTGGGGCGGGTGGCAGAACCTGCTGGAAATGCAGCTCTGCTCTCTGTACTGAGGCACCAGCAGAGGCCTGAGTCCTCTGAGAGCAATCGAAGCCCTTCCTGCTCTGAGGTGCCCTGGGTCAGAAAAGCAGATGGTGCGCCCTCTGCTGGCTATCACTGCCCAGCAGAGGAACCCGCCCCTCGGGGGTCTGTGGTTCTTGAGCTCTCTCTGCTGGCCACCATGGGAACTCCTTCAATGTTGAAGGCCCTGGTTGCTCCGCTGAGAGACCGAAGGTGCTCTGGGCAACTAAGCCTGTTCTCCTCGTTGGGAAGGTTTTAGAAACAGGGCCTGGGACACAAAATCTTTTCCTTCTCTTTCTTGTGAGTGAAGAATGAAACCGAATTTATTAACATAACGACATCATTTGTAATGTATGAAGCAATATTCACAGAAAAATAGACCACCGATTTGCACATGCTGAACAAGAGGTGATTTTGTTTACCACCAAAATACTTACGTTAGATAAAGAACGGACACCTTTGAGAGAGAGAGATATCGGCATCCAGCTATGGAGTGAATGAGTCCTAGGGATACAAGGGACAGCCAATGGAATGGAGTCAATCCTGTAACAATATTGTTGCATGCTTTCACAGGATAGCTACACTTGTGGTGGAGTACAACATAATGTATAGACATATGGAATGACTACAATGTATGCCTAAAACGAACACAACAAATGTGTGAACAATATTTCAATTAAAAATAGACATCCTTTACACTCTCTTTAATTTCTTCTTCTTTGCCACTAAACTATCCTTCCTGGGGCGCTTGGGTGGCTTAGTCGGTTAAGCGTCCGACTTTGAGTCAAGTCAGGATTTTGCACTCCATGAGTTTGAGCCCCGCATCAGGCTCTGGCCTGAGAGCTCAGAGCCTCGAGCCTGCCTCATATTCGGTGTCTCCCACTCTATCCCCCTCCCCCGCTCGGGTTCTCTCAAAAAAAGAAACATTAAAAATGAAAAATCATTCCTCATTTAGAATCTGCGAATTTCCATTCATACCAGATTCTCTAACATCACCTTCTTGGTGTTGAAAGCTTATCTGAAAAGTCACGAATAATATCTTTGATGACACATATGTGACAACGTCAGAATGCAACTTACAAGGAGCTACACATCAGTTGTGAATTTACAGTGTGTATCCTTGGCTAATATTTCCAATGAAATGTGCTTTAGGGATACGGATGGATGAAATAATGTCCATCCGTCATATAGGTCAATTTCCTATAGGACTATTATGCCTTCAATTACTAATTGCCATCTCTTCAGAATTAAAAGAAAGCTGGGTCAAGAAAATGTCTTTGAATTTCATGTAAGAGAAGACTAGGGTGTTTGAAAGGGTCCACCTACCTTCTGGATTCCTCAGATTGGTTGTGGAGAGGAGGATAGCAACCTATGATTTGGATGCACACCGCTAGTCCCAGAGGGAGGATGTGTACCTTATTGTCCAAAATATATACATATTATATATATATATATATATATATATATATATATATATATATATATATATATATTTTTTTTTTTTTTTTTTTTTTTTTTACCAATATTACTAGTCCACCTCTGCCAGGTCCAGACTGCAGGACCTGGGGGCAACACAATGCCTGATGCCTGGGTTCAGAACTTGAGGAAGGCCAGCTGGTGGGGGAGGGGGGAAATCCAACAGAGCCTGGGGCAGTGAGGGAGATGGCCCTGGGACACCTCCCCACAGGGCAGGCTATGGAGTTTACCTGCCAAAGAGCAGCACATTCTCCCTCAAGACATCCCTCTCCATGACAGAACGTGAGGCTGAACCTCACAATTCCAGAAGAAATGAGGGCTACCCATCCTTTCAATTCCAATGGCCTCTGCAGAACTTGGACCCAGGGATGTTGGAGTCTTGGGGCCATGGAACTCTGATGCCCATGATACAAGCCCTTTCTGCCCCAGCACTCAGAGCCACTTCCTACATCCCCTCTCCCCTGGCCCATCTCACCGTGTCCACATTCCAGACCAGGTCTCTACTTTCCTTCTTGTACTTCCTCTTTGTCTCTGTTTCTCTCTAACCACATCTCTCTCTATTTCTTCCTTTCACTCTCTAGGGAGTGGCGTATTATACGGTGCTAAACTTTGTTCTTATACTTGTGAATATCCAATTTTCCCAGCACCAGTTATTCAAAAGACTACTCTTCTCCACTGTGTCTTATTGACTCCCTTGTCGAATACTAGGTGACGGTGATGCATGGGTTTAGTTTGGGCTCTCAATTTCTGTTCCATTGTCTTGTGTGTGTGCTTATGCCAGTGACATAATTGATTTCTTTGTGTTAGAATGACGCTTGAAATCAAGAAGGGGGATGTCTCCTGTTTTGTTCTTTCTTGCGTTGGCTACATGGGGTCTTTTTGTGGTTCCAAATAAATTTTAGGATATGATTTTCTCATTGCATAAAAATTGCATCGGAGTCTTGATAGAGATTGCACTGAATCTCTAGATGGCTTTGGGTAATATGGACATTGTATCTGTATTAATTCCTCCGAAAGTTGGACATGGGATGGCTTTTCACTGACTTGTGTGTTCTCCCCTTTCTTTCACCCAAATTGAATGTCTTCCATTCCTGCACACAGGTTTTATAGTTTTCTGTAGAGAGATTTTCATTTCCTTGGCTAAATGTATTGCTATAATTTTTATTGTTTTTGATGCTATTTTAAATGGGATTGTTTTCTTTACTTCTTCTTAGATAATTGGGTTAGTGTATAGGAATGATACAGAATTTGATACGGTGACTTTCTAGTTTGGAACTTCACTGCATTTGTTGATTAGACATTAACAGGTTCTTTTACATTAAACTTTTTATTTCAGTCCTTTACCTAGTTTAAAAAAAAAACATGTTATTTGGGAATAGCTGACACACTACGTTAGTTTCAGAGGAACAACATAGTCATTGGACAAAAGTATACATTCTGCTACGCTAACACAGGTGTAGCTATCATCTGTCACCATGCATCTCTACTCCAGTACCATTCTCTAGGACCCCTATGCTGTATCTTCTATCTGTGATTCATTCATTGCATAACCAGAAGCCTGCATCACCCAATCCCCTTCACATATCTAGGGCATCCTTGTCTTGTGCCTGATCTTAGGGGAAAATCTTTCACAATTTCACTACTGAGTATGACATTAGCTGTGGGCTTCACATACATGGCCTTTGTTATGCTGAGATTTGACCCTTCTACACAGAATTTCAAAGAGATTTTTACCACAAATGGATACCAAATTTTCTCAGAACGCTTTTTCTCTGTCTATTGACATCATCACGAGTTTTCTTTTTCCTTTTTAACATGCATTTATTTAGTTTAGTTTAAATGTATTTATGTATTTCTTTACTTTTTTTCAAGTTTTTATTTAAATTCCAGTTGGCTAACATACAGTGTAATGTCAGCTTCAGGTACAGAATGTAGTCATCCATCCCTTACATACAACACCCAGTGATCCTCACTACTACTGCCCTCCTTAGCCCATCACCCATTTAACCCATCCCCCTATGCCACCCCCCTGGCGACGTCCCAGGACTGAACCCTAACCCTAACTAAGGCTCTCTCCCCATGGGGACCCAATTCCAACGTCTGACAACACCATGCACCTGGGGTCCAGAAGCAGTGCAGGCTGACTCAGCATGGAACCTGGAAGCTCACCATGTCATTTCCCAGGCCCGGCTGCAGCTGCCCGAGAGGATTCCGGAGGCCTCCTCTACCAGGGGCCGATCGAAGTGTGTGGCCTTGGCAGACAAAGACGGATCCTGACCGTCATCGACCCTTCTGCCCTCAACTCAGCCCTTCGGGGAGACCACTGCCCTGCTGTGGGTTCGGCGCCTGGAGCCTCCAGTGACCTCACCCTAACCCTAACCCTACCCCGAACCGGGACGCTCCACCGAAACCTATGCCTCGAACCCGAACCCTGCACTTGAGCCGCCTTGCTGCATGGGACCTCACTTCAGACCTCGAGGGAGATCACGAGACCGGAGTCACTTCGACCTGGCGACGTCCCTGGACCGAACCCTAACCCTAGCTAAGACTCTCCCCACATGGGGACCCAATTCCAACGTCTGACAACACCACACACCTGGGGTCCTGAAGCGGTGCAGGCTCACCCGGCAGGAACCTGGAAGCTCACCATATCATTTCCCAGGCCAGGCGGCAGCTGTCCAAGAGGATTCTGGAGGCCTCCTCGACCAGGAGCCCATCGACGTGTGTGGCCTTGGCAGCCAAAGACGGATCCTGACCGGCAACCTCCCTTGTGTCCTCAACTCAGCCCTTCGGGGAGTTCACTGCCCTGCTGTGGGTTCGGGACCTGGAGCCTCCTGGGACCTAACCCTAATCCTAACCCTACCCCGAACCGGGTCCCTCCACCGAAACCTAAGCCTGCCTGGAACCCTAAACCTGCACTAGAGCCGCCTTGCTGCATGGGCCCTCACGTAAGCCCTCGAGGGAGGTCACGAGAGCAGCGTCACTACGGCCCTGGCAACGTCCCTGGTCCGAACCCTAACCCTAGCTAAGGCTCTCTCCCCATGGGGACCCAATCCAATGTCTGACAACACCATGCGCCTGGGGTCCAGAAGCGGTGCAGGCTCACTCGGCATGGAACCTTGAAGCTCACCATGTCATTTCCAGGCCCGGCTGCAGCTGCCCAAGAGGATTCCTGAGGCCTACCCAACCATTGGCCCACAGAATTGACTCGCCTTTGAACCCAAAGACTAATCATGCCCGGTACACTCACATGTACACCCGACTCAGTCCTTCTGGGAGTCATTTCTCTACTGTTTGTTCAGTGCCTGGAGCCTCCTGGGGACTAACCCTAAGCTTAACTCTCACCCTAATCATAATCCTCAACCTACACATAACACTATACATCTCCTTAACTCCACACAAGACTACAGTCGCATTTGTGCCCTGACAAAAGGCTTCCAACTAATTCAGAAGACTGGTGTCGTTTCTGCCCTGGAAATATGCCTGGACACAGCCTCACCCTAGCTAAAGCTCTCTCCCCATGGGGACCCTATCCCAACGTCTGAAAACACCACACACAAAGTTTCGAGAATAGGTGCAGAAATATTCTGCCTAGAATCTGGAACATCACCATGTCTCTTCCAAAGTCTGACTGCTGCTACAATAGAGGATTTCTGAGGACTACGTGACGAGCATCGATAGAGTTGTCTGGCCTTGTAACCCAAAAACTTATCCTGACTGGCACCCTCCATGGTGCTCTCCACTCAGCCCTTCTTGGATCCAACATCTCTGCTGTGGGGTCAGTGCCTGGAGCCTCCTGGGACCTAACCCTAACCCTACCCATAACCCTAACCCTAATTCTCAACCTACACCTAACCCTATCTCTAACTCTAACCCGACACTTGGCCTACACCCTTTCATGGGCTCTCAATTCAGCCCTCGAGGGAGATCACGACATTGGAGTCGCAACGGCCCTGGCGAGCCTCCTCAGACCTAAACCTAGACATAACCCTCACCCTACACCTAACCCTCTCTGTCTCACTAAGTTTACACCAGTCCCACAGCCGCACATGTGCTCTCACTTCAGCCCTCCATGGAATTCACAATACTGGTTATCACTTCAGCCCTGGTGACGTCCCTGGACCGAACTCTAACGCTAACTAAGGCTCTCTCCCCATGGGGACCTAATTCCAAAATCTGACAACAGCACGCACACGGGTTCGAGAATCGGTACAGAAATACTCCGCATGGAAAGTGGAACATCACCATGTCACTTCCAAAGCAGGACTGCAGCTGCACGAGAGGATTGCTGAGGCCTATCCGAAGTGTGGCCCATACAGTGGTCTGGTTTTGGAAACCAAAGACTAATCGTTACCAGCACCCTCATTTCTGCAATCCACTCAGCCCTTGGGAGAGACAACTGCACTGCTGTGGGTTTAGGGACTGGAGCCTCCAACGACTTAACCCTAACGCCTAACCCTAGCCTATCTGTAACGCTGACCCTCCATAGGCCTAACCATACCGTAGCGGGACACTGGCTCCAAGAAGCCCCACCTGTCTGTACAAAGCAAAGAATAGATTTGGGGCCCATGACCAGTGCGGGATTCTTAAGCAAGGATCTTGAAATTTTGGAAAACATATTCAGTGCCTGTGTGGAGCTAAAGGAGGGGATCCCGAGCCCGACATAAGGCAGGCTCACAACTCGGTCAGACCCTGAATCAGAACGCTAACCCTGGGGTGCCTGGGTGGCTCAGTCGGTTGAGTGTCTGACTTCAGCTCGGGTCATGATATCACGGTCCGTGAGTTCGAGCCCCGCATCAGGCTCTGTGCTGACACCTCGGAGCCTGGAGCCTGCTTCGGATTCTGTGTCTCCCTCTCACTCTGACCCTCCCCCCGTTCATGCTCTGTCTCAAAAATAAACATTAAAAAAAATTTTTTTTTAAATAAAAAAAAAAAAAAAAAACAGATGCTAACCCTAACACACTCTTCACTGAGCCCTGATATCAGCGCTATGGAAAATCCTATCACTTCAGGCGGATTGGGGTCGACGGTGCCCAGGCCCTATTCCTAGTCCTAATCCTAACGCTAACCCTCAACCCAGAACTGTAACCTGGAAGCCTAATCCTCATCCAAACCCTAACCTCTACCCCGTACCCCATAACTCCAAACCCCAACCTAAAACGATTTGAATCCTAACCCAACCCAAAACGTGCACCTAAAACCTAAGCCTAAAGCTTATAGCCTAAACCCAACCCCTTCCCTATCTGACCCTTGCTGTTCGTGGTATCACCCCTACCCCTCTGCCCTGATCCCTCGCTTGAGGCCATGATGGTGTAGTTTCCTGAGACAGCATCTTCCGAGAATGTGAGAATTCACCCCAGATGGGAGAAACCGCAGAGCGCCTGCGCAGATCCCCCACACTGAAAGAGAGGGGCGTCCCTGGGTCAAGACCAAGAATGGGCGCGCGACCGAAAGAGCGCGGGATGGGGAATAGGGCCGAGGCCGTGCGCGGTGCCGATCATCGACGAGGACAGCCGAGTGGCGGCGGGCAGCGACGAGGGAGGATGGAAAGGGCGGAGACTGAGCGGAAAGAGCCGAAGCTGAGCCGATGTCGAGCGATGGTGGCCGAAAACCGACGGAAGAATCCGAAGGCCCGAGGGAGGGCTCGAGGGCCACTTGGCGCGTAGACCCCGTCGGGGAGCCGAGGCTGAGGACCCAGCGGAGCGGCGGGACGCAATGGGAGCGAGCGGGCCGCGCCGAGAGCGGCGGTAGGTAGGACCAGGACTTTAGTGCAACCTCCAGGGGAGATCGGGAAGGGGGCGACTGGGGGCAGGCCAAGAACTGGGTTGGCTGGGGAGACGCCCGGGGTTGTGGTGGGGGTGGGGCACCAGCTAGGAGGGACCAGTGAGCAGGGGGAGGGGCGGGGGAGCTGGCGGCCGGCGGTCCTTAAATAGGGGCGGGGCAGGAATGGACAATCCGGGGCGCCGCGGGAGGGACAGAGGGAGGCCCAGGATCCTCAGTTGGGAGGAGTGAAGGTGGGGGGGGGTGGGTAGCCGGGGTCTTTAGCTGGGGTCGGGGCTCGAACCGGCTGTGGGGGCGCCGTGGGAGGGCCGGTGGGGCCTTAGGCGGGGATGGGCTGGAATGGAGGGTCTGGGGTGGTGTGGGAGACTGGGGTCTCCTTCCCAGAGTCTACTGGGACGCTGGGCAGCACGATGCGGGTCCAGGACGCGGGCGGTGGGCGGGTCCCTGGAGCCAGGGCCCCACAGGGCACGTTGAACTCCCCAGAGGTGTCGTTAGGGACTCGAAGCTCAGATGCCCTATTCCCGACCTGAATCAGGCCCGGCCCAGGGAAGGTGCGGGCCACGCCAGGGTTGCGGGTTCACGGGCACGACTGGGGACACGGGCCGTGGGCCGGGCCGTCATTCGGGACCCTGGCGCAGGGTCCGGGGCTCAGGCCTTATGGCGCCTGACACCCGCGGGCGACACCTGCCAGCGTGGCAGCGACACCTGCCAGCGTGGCAGCGCGTGGCGCAGTCTCGGCTCACAGGAAGGTCAGTTCGTTTGTTGTTTGTTTCTTGCTGGCTGCAGGTATCCTGGGGGGAATGGCCTTTGTTTTGACACTGACGTGCCTTCGTTCCTCAGCTGCCTTGTCTGGTTGCGCAAAGCACTTTCCACAGAGTGGCAGTGGGAGCAGGCTGTGCCGCAGTCACTGGCCCGTGTGCTTGTTTCCTTTTTGGGGAGGACAGCGGGTTTGCTGCGCGGGGTGCACCCCACTTCTCTCTTTGGGTTTCAGCAGACCCTTAACAGTCTGTCCTGCGTAACTGTCGAAACAGGCGGGTCAAAGTTGCATGGGCTTAAGCTGTCCCCCAGATCCCCCCCCCCCAACCCGGCGCTCTAACATCTGAGAGTAAACCCCCCCCCAGCCCGGTGCTCGCTGTAACGTCTGTAACCGCCCCCCCCCCAGCCCGGTGCTCGCTCTAACATCTGAGAGTAACTCCCCGGCGCTCGCTCTAATGTCTGAGAGTAACTCCCTCGGCGCTCGCTGTAACATCTGAGAGTAACCCCCCCCTCCAGCCTGGCGCTCGCTGTAACATCTGTAACCGCCCCCCCCCCCCAGCCTGGCGCTCACTCTAACATCTGAGAGTAACCGCCCCCCAGCCCTGTGCTCACTCTAACATCTGAGAGTAACTCCCGGCGCTCACTCTAATGTCTGAGAGTAACTCCCCCGGCGCTCGCTCTAACATCTGAGAGTAACCCCCCCCAGCCCAGCGCTTCCTGTAACGTCTGTAACCGCCCCCCCCCCAGCCTGGCGTTCACTCTAACATCTGAGAGTAACCGCCCCCCAGCCCAGTGCTCACTCTAACATCTGAGAGTAACTCCCCGGCGCTCGCTCTAACATCTGAGAGTAACCCACCCCAACCCGGTGCTCTCTCTAACATCTGAGAGTAACTCCCCGGCTCTCACTCTAATGTCTGAGAGTAACCCCCCCCCCCCCCCCCGCGCTCACTCCAACATCTGAGAGTAACCTCCCCCTACCCGGTGCTCTAACATCTGAGAGTAACTCCCCGGCGCTCGCTGTAACATCTGAGAGTAACCCCCCCCCCAAACCCAGTGCTCTAACATCTGAGAGTAACTCCCCCGGCGCTCGCTCTAACATCTGAGAGTAACCCCCCCCAACCCGGTGCTCTAACATCTGAGAGTAACTCCCCCCCCCCCAAACCCAGTGCTCTAACATCTGAGAGTAACTCCCCCCCCAACCCGGTGCTCTAACATCTGAGAGTAACTCCCCGGCGCTCGCTCTAATGTCTGAGAGTAACTCCCCGGCGCTCGCTCTAATGTCTGAGAGTAACTCCCCGGCGCTCGCTCTAATGTCTGAGAGTAACTCCACAGGCGCTCAGTCTAACCTCTGAGAGTAACCGCCCCCCCCAACCCAGCGCTCACTCTAACATCTGAGAGTAACTCCCCCAGCGCTCGCTCTAACGTCTGAGAGTAACTCCCCCAGCGCTCACTCTAACATCTGAGAGTAACCCCCCACCCAACCCGGTGCTCTAACATCTGAGAGTAACTCCCTGGCGCTCGCTCTAATGTCTGAGAGTAACTCCCCCAGCGCTCGCTCTAACGTCTGAGAGTAACTCCCCCGGCGCTCACTCTAACATCTGAGAGTAACCCCCCCCCCAACCCGGTGCTCTAACATCTGAGAGTAACTCCCTGGCGCTCGCTCTAATGTCTGAGAGTAACTCCCCCAGCGCTCGCTCTAACATCTGAGGGTAACCCCACCACCACCCGGCGCTCGCTTGTGCTAACGAGCGCTAACGTCTGAGAGTAACATCCCCCCAGCCCTGCACTCGCTGTAATGTCTGAGAGTAACTCCCCGGAGCTCGCTGTAACATCTGAGAGTAACCCCCCCCCCGAACCCGGTGCTCGCTCTAACATCTGAGAGTAACCCCCCCCGAACCCGGTGCTCGCTCTAACATCTGAGAGTAACCCCCCCCGAACCCGGTGCTCGCTCTAACATCTGAGTAACCCCCCCCGAACCCGGTGCTCGCTCTAACATCTGAGAGTAACCCCCCCCTGAACCCGGTGCTCGCTCTAACATCTGAGAGTAACCCCCCCCGAACCCGGTGCTCGCTCTAACATCTGAGAGTAACCCCCCCCAACCCGGTGCTCACTCTAACATCTGAGAGTAACTCCGCAGCGCTCACTCTAATGTCTGAGCGTAACCCCCCCACCTCGTGCTCGCTATAACGTCTGAGCGTAACCCCCCCCACCTCGTGCTCGCTATAACGTCTGAGCGTAACCCCCCCCCATGCCCTGCGCTCTCTCTCATGTCAGAAGCCTAGAGTTCCAAGCCTAACCAAACAGCCAGACTGGGTCCCCAGGCGTGACAAGTAGGAAGCCTGGCCCCACCAGGTGACGAATGCCTGGCAGAGCGGTGCCCACAGGTGTCAGGATGCTGAACGGGACCACCTGTGACTCTCTGCGCACCCTTTGGAAGGACCAGAGATGCCCACTTTGACCCCATTGCATACATTCTTAGGCGTCACCAGCCGTCTAGCTGATTTCAAGCAGAACCTTGTGCAAAGTACGCCTGCATGGGACGGGGTGGCGTTCACTTCTTGGCAGTTCGCATTCAAACGAATATTCTAGTTAAACATTTTCGTGTAAGACAGGACGTATCTGAACTATAGGAATCCTTTTACAGTTTTATAATCCTTTTATAACAGTTTTTAACCCAAAACAAAAACCCCTGCTTTAATACGCTAACGTTAACCTTTAAAATAAGTTATTTTACCAGCGAAAAAGGGTTTATCTGAGAGTAAGAGAACTGTGACTTGGGACAAGGAAGCAAAACTGTGGACAAGCCCAACAAACAAGGGTTCTGCTGTGTGGAGAAGCAGTAAGTTGGCAGGGGTTGTTCTGGAAGAAACTTTGGACAGAATCAGGACTTGAGATGACGCTTTCTGCCTGGTTGACTTGCAGGGGTGGGGGTTCCTCCTGGTAGGTGCAGGTGTCCTTTCCCCTGCTGGGACCTGTGAGGGAGGAGTCTTCCTGTTGAGACTTGCATCTGGGGTCCCTGATTGAGTGCTCCTGCTTCAATGAGCACGGAGAGTGATGGCTCCCTCTTGCAGCCCCCCAACCCCGTCCTCTTTAGAGGGCCTGTCACCGTCTCCCTAACCGAGCAGGGTACCCACATTCCCCGCAGGAAGGGGAGACCCGTGTGAGGTACTGAGCCACCAGTAGTGCTTTGAGTCCTGTTCCCGGTTGTGCCAGCCGTCAGGGCAGGCAGGGCGTGCGCACGGCAAAACAGGGCAAATACCCGCTCCACACATTCAGTGTTTTCCTCTAGGTTTCTCCAAATAAAGCGGACGTAAGTAGAAGTCCGAGTCAAGTTCCTGAAGATTTAGGCATGAAATTCTACTTGCCAGCCTCTCAAGCCGAATTTTTAAAAGTAGTGTGATCTGTTCTTTGAAGCGATTTCATAGACGTAAGACGTCTAGGTTATTTCACGGTCTTGTTAAATGATGAGGACGCCTTAAGAATTTGCGAGGAAAAAAGTGATAAAATATAAGCTTTTTCAGGCGTTTTCCGTGTTCTCAGAAGTCTTAAAAGGGGGAAGTATTTATTTTAATGTTCATTTACTTTTGAGGGAGAGTGCGCGACCAGGGGAGGGGCAGAAAGACAGGGAGACAGAGGATCCAAAGTGGGCTCCACGCTGTTAGCAGAAGCCCGACTGGGGATTCACACTGACCAACGGTGAGATCGTGACCTGAGCCGGAGTCGGACGCTTAACCGACTGAGCCAGGCAGGCGCCCCGAGAGTGGAAGTATTTTGATGAGACTTTCAGAGATTTGTAACCACCAGTGTTGTGGCTGGACCAGCCCTTGTACTGCTTCGTGATCCCAACACGCCTTTCAGAAACAGCCCTCAGGAAATATTGAAGGGGGGAGAAAAGTTTATCACTTGTAGGAAACGTCGGTTACACGGCACACCTGGGGCCACACAGCTGGAGACAGCGGCTTCACCTGCCTGGGATTCTGCTTTTATCGGCCGCAGGGGTGCAGGCGTAGAGTTTCACTCTTTACATCCAGGAATCTGGGGTGCCTGGTGGGCTCAGTCCACAGAGCATCCGCCTCTACTTGAAATACACTTACTGGGGCACCTGGCTGGCCCAGCAAAGCATTCAACTGTACTTCAAGAATAAACGTGTGAAACACACAGGGATTTGAAGTGCGGCAGGAGCGAGACCACACAGCCCAAACGGTCCGTCATGAAAATCCCCCGAGCGCTCTAAACAGAGGAGCCCCCTTGTGGAGCGGCGCCTGCGTCTGTCCCGGCTCGGCTCGTGGCTGGCCGTGTGCGCAGCCATCAGTGCTGAAGTCAGGCCCTTGCGGTGCAAAAGGGGGAACCCCCAGGTCGGGGTTTACACACCAGCAGCAGCACCACCTGGCCGTGAAGGGGCTGCCGGCACCCTCATCCTCCCCAGAAGCCCGCACAGCCTTTCTGCCCCACTCAGTCGGGTGACTACGTGGTGTGTGTGGGGCTGGCCCCAGGGACTTGCGCTCTGCAAGGAAGGGGAAGGAGCGGCTGTGACAGCTGGCACCCCAGTGGCCCTGGAGGCAGCCCCAAAGATGCAGTCCTGATATGTAGACATGCCCCCCCACCCCATCCCCCCCCGGGAAGATGCGGTCCTGATCGGTAGGCATGCCCCCCCCAAGATGCAGTCCTGATTGGTAGGCCTGCCCCCCCCCAAGATGCAGTCCCGATTGGTAGGCATGCCCCCCAAGATGCAGTCCTGATTGGTAGGCCTGCCCCCCCCAAGATGCGGTCCCGATTGGTAGGCATGCCCCCCCCCAAGATGCGGTCCCGATCGGTAGGCATGCCCCCTGCCCCCGAAAGATGCGGTCCTGATCGGTAGGCATGCCCCCCCCCAAGATGCGGTCCCGATCGGTAGGCATGCCCCCTGCCCCCGAAAGATGCGGTCCTGATCGGTAGGCATGCCCCCCCCCACGATGCGGTCCCGATCGGTAGGCCTGCCCCCCCCCAAGATGCGGTCCCGATCGGTAGGCCTGCCCCCCCCCAAGATGCGGTCCCGATCGGTAGGCATGCCCCCTGCCCCCGAAAGATGCGGTCCTGATCGGTAGGCATGCCCCCCCCCAAGATGCGGTCCCGATCGGTAGGCATGCCCCCCCCCAAGATGCGGTCCCGATTGGTAGGCATGCCCCCCCCCCAAGATGCGGTCCTGATCGGTAGGCATGCCCCACTCCCACCCCGCAGGGTGGGACTCAGGCTTTTCCCGGATGTGCCCTCTGACACATTGCCACAGTGTGGCCCCAAGGAGTATATTTGGTCATTCTAGCACTAGCTGCAAAAATTCTTGTCGATTCTCTGGTACAAGTGTGTGTTTGTGTGGGTGATGGGTCATCCTCACATGGTCCCTGTTGTCCTAGTCCCTGCGGACATTGTTGTCCTAGTTTCTTCTTGGGAGCCTCACCTCTCAGCTGCCCTCAGCCTGCAGCCCACCCCCTGTGACAACCGTGTCTGGCTCGATGGGCCCCAGACTAATGGGTACCAAGCGGGAGAAGCTGAGAATACAGAGCAGTGGTGTCCTCGGTGTCTGAGGCAGGATTATAGCACCACCACCCCCCCCCCAAGAAACCCCAGAGTGGAGCTTCACTGAGGGAACAAAACTGCACTTTTGTGAGTGAGCAGAGCAGGTGACCATGGTGCCTCGCCTCCCCCAGCCCTCTCCCACCCTGGGGTTTACAGGTTCGTGTGCCCTGGGCTCCTAGAAATAGCAGTCCAGGGAGAGCATTTCGGACATCCCGTGGGCAGGTTACTGCCCCCAGACTCGGTGGTGCCATCACTAAAACAGGGGCTCCGGCGTGGGGAGAGTGAGGTCAGAGGAGGAGAGAAGGGCAGAGTCATGGGACAGAGATGTTCTAGCCAGAGACTTAGGAGGGGCAGAGTGAAGGGATCCTTTGGGGTGACTTTAGGGACCCCACGGTGACCCACCTAGTCTCGGCGACCACATAGTGGGTATAGCAGCCCAGTGTCCACGGTCCGATGCCAGGAGAGGTGCTGGGAGGGGTGGGTAGTGCCACCAGGCCCTGGTCTCTCCTGTGGGTCGGTGCTCCATCCAGAGGAGAAGATCCGCAGGTAGGTCACAGTGTGTCCTCGATGGGACTGCAGATGGCACCTGATCCCGTTCAGGGTAGCCCTGCAACACAAGGTTATGTCCACGTGAGACCCTCCTTCGTGGGTCTTTTACAACGTTTGGGAAGAGACGTGTCCCAGGGGGCGCAAGCCATGCCAGCCCTAGCATCTCAGGGACACCGAGCTCTGACCGTGGTTCTGACTTCGACGCTGACCTCCATTATTTTCCCATGGCCCTAGCCCTCACTCATAACTCCTATCCTCACCCTGAACAGCCGAAGATCCACAGAAGTTGCAACCCATGCAACATTGTCAGCCTCATGAGCTTTATAAATCCCTGGCCCCTGACCTGAGACCTGCCTTAACCACAAACCCAGACCTGGAGTTTACGCAGGGCCGAACCCGAACCCTAAGCTCCCACCTTAGACTTAAATCCTGCCCCGGTGCTAACCCTACAATGCAGGCTCCCATCCTCGCGGTCCCCACGCACCACTGGGTCCCACCCACAGAAGCAGCCGTGCAGTCCAGGATGGGAGGCAGGTGTCCAGGCCACCTGGAAACGGCAGGGGTGCAGGATGGGGGAACCTGCAGGACACCGGATCCGGACTCCCATTTGGAATGGAGGCTGTCCCCAGCAAGTCCCCGAGGCCTGCGGCTCCTGGAAACACCAGGCTCAAGGTGGGAGCCGCGTGTCACACAGACGTCTTTGAGCTCGACCCATTTCTTGTCCCTTCCAGTGTGAAAGGACACATCCACGCCCTCCTAACACGGGCGCCTTCTCCGTCTGTGGAGGGGCGCGGGGGCGCACGGTCCGCCCGTGTGCAGAGGGGCGCGGGGCGCATGGTCTGTGTGCACAGCAGCTGACGTGTATTGCCTTGTTGGAAACAGCCGCGGAGGTCCCTGCTGTCAGGACAGGTGGGAGGTGTGGGGAGGGGGGTTAGGGTTTAATCAACTGCATGTTATGTAGATGCATCAGGCCTGTCTACACACGCACACGCACGTGTGCATAGATCTGGGGCCGGGGGCTTCCTGCCCACCGCCCAGCACCGTTCTGAGGGTCACATCGCACAATGCGCAGATGAATCCTCCGTTCCCAGGTCACTTGCCCCAAGAACTCACAGCCAGGTTGTGCCTGAAGGTCGATAAAGACTCAGGCCCCACGGCTCATACCTCCTGCCATTTTGACCTTGTTCTCTTGACCCTGCGGACCCGGAGGGCTCCTGGCGGCACCAGTTCAGCTTCTCATCTGGCTGGCAGACTTCCCCTCGGCCTCATTCACAGACCTGTTGTGTCGTGGCCAGGAGGGAGCTCTGACGGTGCCCCCTATACCCAGCGGACATCAGGTGGGGCTCCCAGGCCTGATGTTAGCCTCTCACCCCCCACCGTGAGGATTCAGCCTCTGCAGGTGAAGACAGCCCTGTTCCAGGTCCCCGGGCAGTGACACCTCGGGGCACACCCTTCCCCTGCCCTCTGACCACCGTCCTGGTCCAACCAGACCCCTCCCGCTCCCCACGAGTGACACAGGCTGAGCGCGTGCCGGGCAGGCATGGACCCAGCGACCGGGTCTAATCAGAGGAGCAGCGGTCGGTCGGGGATGCCACCTCTCCCGTCGGCTTCAGTACAGGCAGCAGGGATTGGAACAGTCTGGGTGGGACTCTCGGCGTCCCTGTTTCCAGGGCAGCGTGCTGGGCCAGTAGGATCCCTTAGACCCGCCGCCCTCTTCTTGACGGTGTTGATGGGAATTTCCGCTCTGGGCCAGTGTGCAAGAGCCCCGTTAGTAAGCTGGCCCAGGCACCGTGCAGGGGCTGCGTCCCCTTTCTGTGTGGCACACGGGGCCCTGTGAGGAGCGGAGTCGCCTGGGCCAGGCCAGCCCTGTGAGGAGTGCGCAGTTCCGACTGTCGACATCCCCGGCAGCCTGCTCGGGGGGCCCTGAGTCCTCCTCCCCACTCGCAGGACGTTCTCCAGCAGCCTGTCCTGCAAAGCAGCTGAGGAGCAAGACGCCTCCTTGGAAGTAACCGGAAAGGCAGCCTGTCCCCTTAGAAGGAAGAGAGAGCCAGTGGGTGTAGCAGGGGGTGACCGGGGACACGTTGGGGTTGTGACGCACAGTGACAACGGTAAAGTAACAACTGCGTGCAAAGGCCCCTGGGAAAGCAGAGCTCAGACTGCTATTCGGGAGTTTGATGAAGTGGGAGAGGCACAGACGGGAGAATATTCCAGAAAGAGGGAAGTACCTGCAAAAGTTGGAGGGAACAGCATGGACTGCCCGTGACCAGAAACGGTCACTTGGGCTGTGGGAGGCCTGCGGGCAGAGACTCTGAAGGAGCGGCCAGCACGGCGGGCTGACTTCCCAGGGCCGCAGGGGTACCAAACGCACGGGGTCAAAGAGAAGAGGGCTCTTGTTCAGAGACCCTAATCGGACACCCAGGCGCACCTGGGTGGCTCCCCGGGGAGCAGGGACCCTCCACTGAAAGGCAGACCGAGGTAGGGGTGCTATTCTGGACGCAGACATGGCACTGGAGGCCGTAGGAGCTCGTGAGGTACCGGCACCGTGTCCCTGGAGCATCACAGAGAAAGCTGGCCTAGCAGGCAAGTCCCCAGTACAGAGGCCAGCAGCACTCAAGGGCTCCTGGGCAAGGGAGGGTTGGTTGGTTTCTTAGGACACCTGCGACGCGAGGCATCGTAAGGGCTGCTGGTAAGCAGCCTGTGCGGGGCGGGTGGACCGCAGGGACGGGCACCTGAGCAGAAGTGACGCTACAGGTGACAAGGGCCCAGTGGACAAGCATCGGAAGGTGGTAGGTCAAGGGACCGAAAAGGAGTGTCTGCAGGGGGCTGCGGTAGGCAGGTGCACGTGGGGGGCACCTCCTCCCGCCTGGTGCGCCTGGACCTCGGACCTGTGCCCTGGCAGGACCGGGCCGGGTACGTGCTGGCCACCGGGCCGGTGCATTTGTTCTCAGGTGGGAATGCTCAGCTCTCCTGCGTTTGCAGGGTCACAGGGCCCAGGGAGGCCCGGCTGCTCGCACCCCAGCTCATTTCTGCACTGGCTTGCGGCAACAGGCCGGGAGCCTGGATACAGGGTCTACACTGCCTCCGGCTGCTGGTGTCTGGAGCTGGTTGTTGTCTGAGCCCCGTCCCTATATCTGAGAATGGGGACAGTTGACCAACCAAGGGTGGTATAGTGAGAGGGGGGAGGAGACAGATTGGGGTCGTGTGTTGGGGGAGGTGCAGAAGACAGGTCGGGATTGCGAGGAGGGGCTGAGGGGCCAGGTCCACGTGACACACACACCCGCCCCCCGCAGGGGCAGCTAGGAACAGGTCAGGTGAGATCAAAGTCCAGTTCCGTGGCCAGGACACGGGACAGAAGCGTGGATGAGGGAGACAGCACATTCTCTTTCACGGTGGCTGTACCGTCAAGGTGCAGCATCATTCCCAGGCCCCTGGCCCCCGTCCTCTCCCCCTCAACTGGAGATTGCCAGTGTCCAGACCCTCCTGTCTTCTGGCTGCACTGCCAACCCTGCTGACCTGTCTACTGCTCCACACTCACAGGCCCAGACACGCAGGACACCGAGGACGGCGGGACACCGAGGACGGCGGGACACCGAGGACGGCGGGACACCGAGGACGGCGGGACACCGAGGACGGCGGGACACCGAGGACGGCGGGACACCGAGGATGGAGCGGCTGTTGTGAAGCCCAACGCCCACAGGATGGAAAGTACGGTGTTACTGTACCCTGATACATGCCCCCCATGCTGCGCAGGGAAGTGTCCCTGAGGCCACGGCCAAGCCCCTCGTGGCACCCGGGTGCCCGGAGAACCTTGCAGACCACAGAGACAAGGCTGGATTGCAGCTGCCCGAGCCTGGGGGTCGGGAGGGCACACAGGGTCCCAGCACAGCAAGGCAGGCAGGCTTTGGGGGGCTGCTCAGAAGCACGTGCTCAGCTGCCCCTGCAGAGACCGGCCGCCCGTCCACCTGCCTCGTTCGGGTCACGTCCGGGGCTTCCTGCTCCCGGGGGGGCAGCTACAGGCCAGAAAAGACTGCACTCTTGGCTGAAGCAGCAAAGTACACGAGCGTGCACCCAGCTTGACGTCTGGCCCCCTTTGTTGTACTGTGGTCTGTACAGCAAGGGTTCCAGGAAGCTGACGAGGATGCTAGAAAATCCTGGGAGGATAGGTTGGGCCAGGTGTCCCACAGGTGAACGGCAGGTGAGGATCACGGCCCTGTCCCCAGCACTCACCCCCACGTCAACTGTTTCTTCTCCCGCCAGTCACACGATGACCGTGTAGCAACCACTTTACCCTTTTCTCACGTCCTGCCACTAACCAGGGTCCCGGGTCCCGCGTTCCCTGTGCTCAGGAGACCCTGGGTGGGGGGGGGGTCCCACCTTATCCCCTCCTAGAACATACCCCGTCCACTGGCTGAGGCACAGATACCGTGACCGCCGCCCTCAGTGTCCAGGACCGCGCAGACGCAGCAGGGATTCACAGGAGGTAAGGGAAGCGCCTGCTTACTCTCCCACCCCTGCGTGGTCTGTTGACTGTGGGCTGCAGACACCCACCTTCTCAGGGGACGCTGTGGCACAGAGCAGGACACAGGTTAATTAATTGCAGAGTTTGTTATTTCTTCTAAATGTTTGTTTTGTTTTGGAAGAGAGAGAGACACATGGGTTCAGGGTGGCAGAGAACCAAGCAGGCTCTGTGCTGTCACCTTAGACTCCGTCACGGGACTCGAACCCACAGACTAGGAGATCATGACCTGAGTTGACATCCAGAGTCAGACGCCTGCCGACTGAGCCCCCCAGGCCCCGAGTTTGGATTCCTAAAGCCAGGCCAGAGTTCCTTGTCCCCTCCCCAGCGCCACACACACTCTCCCCCAACGGGAAGGCCCCTTCTGGAGAACTGCTGTGGGAGAGCCCCGAGTCCCCATCCTGAATGTGCTCCCTGGGGAGCCGAGCTCTGCTGGTGCACGTGCCTCTCGCACTGGAAGAGTCTGGAACAGTCGTGAGCAGTAGGTCACCCTGCAAGGTGGGACTGGCTGTGCCGACGCTGGAGGCTGTGTCCCTCTCGTGTACGACTAGCAGGACGCTTGGGCCTGTAGGGTGTTTAGCAGGGATGGCGCCCAGGCCACACGCCCAGAGTGAAAACCTGGGAACACTGTAGGGGACACGGCTTCAGGCCACGGACGGGACAGACTCCCATGGCACCACGTGGGCACTCACCACCTAGACATGGACGCACCGTTTCCGGTCTGCGTCTCCACAGCACTGCACTGGGCCAGCTCAGAGGCCTCACGAGTTCACATTAACTTCGTCTCCTTATTGCTAGTTCTAGACCATGAGTTAAAGCTGGATTCAGATGCTCTTTACCCAAAAAATTACAAAAAGAAAACGTTCACCATATGCACTTGAGGCATCACGGTGGCGGCTACTAGAGCTTTCCTGCTCGGCTGGGAACACAGCCAGTGCAGGGCAGTGTCGGGGGGGGGGGCAGCTCCGTGTGCAGGGTCAGGTACAGCAGCAGGACGCCCCCTCCTGGGGCGTCCGAGGCTGAGGGAGACGGAGACATTGGAGCACAGAGAGGGAGCCCACACCACACGTGCCGGTCTGCACTGTCTGTTTTTTGTTTTGTTTTGTTTTAACATTTATTTATCATTGAGAGACACAGAGCATGAGCCGGAGAGGGGCAGGGAGAGAGGGAGACACAGAATCCGAAGCAGGCTCCAGGCTCCGAACTGTCAGCACAGAGCCCCACGCGGAGCTCGAACTCACAAACTGGGAGATCATGACCTGAGCCGAAGTCGGTCGCCTAACCAACTGAGCCACCCAGGCGCCCCAAACTCACCGTCTGTTCTAATGCACTTGCACTCAGCCTCACCAAGTGGACTCTGACCAGCAACTAAGGCACCATTTGGACAGCAGGTTTCAAGCCCGTCCCTTACTAGAGACAGCACTGCAGCGAAGGGGTGGGCGCTCTGTGGGAGGTCCCGTCCTAGGGAGGCGGAGGACACACGGACTCATCAGCCTCCCCAGGACAGCGAGCCTTCTGCGAAACAGACAGGGGGAACGATGTCAGAGCTCCGCACTGGGCTACCTGTCTGGAGTAGGTGGGTCACCTTCTAGAAGGACCGCCACGCATTATGCCAAGACTGGTCTCCGACTCCGTTTCAGCCTGCCCTTTGTGGACACGGGGCAGAGCCACTCGAGTGCCCTACACAGATCAGTGGAGACGGACAGAGAATCTGGGACTGACCCACACTTACAGGATCAACTCCTGTTTGACGAAGGTTCCAGGACAGTCCGATGTGGGAAAACATGGTCCTTTCAAGAGAAAGTGATGGGGAAAGTGGACATCCATATGGCCAAAAAAATAACGTTGATCCTTGCTTCACACGGTGCACGACATAAATTCCAAACGGGTCACGTACATAATCATAGAATCAAACATGTAGGAGAAACATGGGATAAAACATGCCCTGTGTGTGTCCGGATGTGCACGCAGTGGAGACGCATACTTCACAACTTAATACAGAATATACACAGAACTGTTGCCACAATAACACAAACAAGTCCCCAAGATGATGGGAAGACACTTCCCAAAAAATACACGGTTGCCCAGTAAGTACACAGAAATGCTCAACTTATTAGTCGCCGGAGAAATCTAAATTAAAACCACAAGATCCCTAAACACCCACGTGAATGACTACAGTGAAAAAGACAGACGTGCCACATGGCGAGGCTTTGGAGCAGTGGGGACTCTCCTACGCTGCTCACGGGAGCGGTGCTCACACTTTGCAAAACTACTTTCATCAGTTTCTTTTAAAAGTTAAAATACAGGGGGCGCCCAGATGGCCCAGTTGGTTAAGTGTCTGACTCTTTGTTTCGATTCGGGTCCTGATTCGTGATTTGTGAGATCGAGCCCCGCGTCGGGCTCTACGCGGACAGCACAGGGCCTACCTGGGATTCTGGCTCTGCCCCTCCCCTGCTCGTGCATGCACAGACGCACGCGTGCCCTCTCTCTCTCATAAAAAAATGAAAGTTAAAAAAGGAAGTGAACTCGCAATCCTACTTTTAGGGTTGCCAAAACAAATGAAATATATGTGCACACGCATGTGTACGTAAATGTTTACAGCAGTTGTATTCATAATAGCCAAACTTGGAAAAAAAAACACAAACATCAACTAATATATCTCTACAGTGTAATATTACACATCTATTAAAAATGGACTTCTGACATACATAATATCCACGAATATCAAAATTGATATGTTGTGCAAAAGCCAGACAGAAAAGAATACATATAATTCAACATGTATGAAACTCTGGATAAGATAAATCTAACCTTCAGTGACAGAAAACAGATCACTGTTTGCCCGGTGATGCTGGGGATAATTGGGAAGGTCAGGGTCGGTGGGGGGAGGGGGGGTGGAGGGGAGAAGACTGTGGTGACAGAAGTATTCTGTATTTTCATTGTAGTTATATTTCTCAGATATCGGGGTGCCTGGGGGGCTCAGTCGGCTGAGCAGCTGACTCTTGGTTGCAGCTCAGGTCATGATCTCACAGGTTCGGGAGTTTGAGCCCCACCTCAGGTTCTGTGCTGGCAGCACGGGGCCTGCTTGGGAATCTCTCTCTCCCACTCTCTCGGTCTCTCCCCACCTGCTCTGTGTCTCTCTCAAAATAAAAATCTTAAGCTTTAAAAAAAATTGGTCAGATATCAAAACTGGACACTTAAATTATGTATATTGTATGTAGATTATGGTTCAACCAAGTTCTTTTTTATTATTTTTTTATGTTATTCTTGAGTGAGAGACAGAGAGAGACAGAGTATGAGCGAGGGAGGAGCAGACAGAGAGGGAGACACAGAATCCAAAGCAGGATCCAGGCTCTGAGCTGTCAGCACAGAGCCTGACGTGGGGCTTGAACCCACAAACCGTGAGATCATGACCTGAGCCGAAGTCAGAGGCTCAACCAACTGAGCCCCCCCAGGTGTCCCCAAGTTCTTTTTTAAAATAGAGAATTGACAGCCCAGAAAAAAAAAACCTCGAGTTATGGCCACTTGGTTCTGACAATTTACACCATACAAATATTTACTCAAAATGGATCAAAGGCCTACATTTCGGAGCCACAACTACAAAACCGTGAGAAGAAAGCATAGGAAAGACCTTCATGACCTTGAATTGGGCAGCTTTCTTAAATATGGCACCAAACGCAGAGGCAGCGAAAGGAAAAATAGATTCAACTTACTAAAATTAAACACTTTGCTACAAAGGACAGGGTCAGGAGATTTAAGCAATACAAAGCAGCACATGGCTGGCTCAGTTGGTGGAGCGTAGGACTCGATCTCAGGGTTGTGAGTTCGAGCCCCATGTTGGGTGTAGAGATTACTTAAGAAAATCTTGGGGCCCTAGGGTGGCTCAGTTGGTTAAGCTCAGTCTTGATTTTTGGCTCAGGTCATGATCTCTCGGTTTGTAAGTTCAAGCCCCACACAGGGTTCTGTGCTGACAGTGCAGGATTCTCTCTGCCCCTCCCCTGCTTTCCCTCCCTCCCTCTCTCTCAAAAATAAACTGAAAAAATAAAAAATTAAAAAAATTTTTTTTAATCTCAAAAAGAAAAAACAGGGAGAAATATTTGGACATAATCTGATAAGGCAGATACGGAACATGTCCAGAATATATAAAAACGCCTACAATACAACAACAAAAAGAATTTTTTTTAATGCTTATTTACTTTTCAGAGAGAAAGAGAGAGCACACGCAGGGGAGGGGCAGAGAGAGAGCGGGACACAGAATCTGAAGCAGGCTCCAGGCTCTGAGCTGTCAGCTCAGAGCCTGACGCGGGCCCAAAGTCACGAACCACGAGATCATGACCTGAGCCGAAGTCAGACGCTTAACCAACTGAACTACCCAGGCGCCCCTATGTTATTAATATTTTAGAGAGCACACGTACCCAAGCGGGGGAGGGGCAGAGAGAGGGGGACACAGGATCTGAAGTGGAGTCCTCACTGACAGCAGAGAGCCTGACACGGGGCTTGAACTCATGAACCGTGAGATCATGACCTCAGTTGGATGCTTAACCGACTGAGCCACCCACGTGCCCCAAAAGACAATTCAATATGAAACTGGGCAAAACACCAATAGACATTTCTTCAAAGAAGATCTATACAAAGGGCCAATAAGCACATAAAGATGCTTATCATTGGTCATCAGTCAAAGGAAAACAGTGACAAAAGGACTATAGTTTTAAAAATGTCAACAAAAATATAAAAGGAGTTTGGAGAGAATAAACCTGTATTGGAATATGGAGAAACTGAAACCATATACATTCCTAGTAACAAGGTAAGATGATGCTGGCAGTGTGGAAAACAGTTTGGGTTTTCCTCAAAAAGTTAGATTTTCCACATGACCTTGCAGTTACATTCCTGGGGATGTACCCACAAGGATTGCAAACAGGAACTCAAGTAGATACTTGTATGTGAACCTTCAGAGCATTGTGATTCACCCAGTGTTCACAGTACGTGAATGGATAAACAAGTTGTGCTATGTACATGCAGTGGACAATTATTCAGCCCTAAAGAATGATGAAGGTGTGAGATACATACATGGATAAACCTGAAAAACATACTCAGTGAGAGAAGCCAGACACGAAATGGATTATACGATTCAATTTATATGAAATATCTAGGAAAAGCTACTTCATGGAGACAGAAAGGACATCAGAGGTGGCCAGGGGTTGGGGAGGGAGGACTTGAGAGTAACTGCTTAATAAGGACAGTTTTGCTGGGGGCGGTGAAAAAGTTTTGGAAATAATGGTGAAGGATGTAAAACACTACGAACGTAATTAATGCCACAAAATTAGACACTTAAAATGGATTAAATTGCCAACTATTATCAGTGGCATGAAAAGAAACAGTGATGTGGTTATTCAACAAAAGAACGCAAAGCGAAACATTACATAGAGATTTCGTAAAGGTAATGGTTCTCAGAGATAGAATTTGATTGTGTTATATGCACCTGCCTACCCGACCTCTTCACCTTGGTGTCTGAGAGATGCCTCAAGCCCCCCAAGTCTAGCTTAAGCCTCCAATCTGTTCCTGCCAGTGCCTTCCTCCCTATGGACACCTGCCACTCGTTTCTCAGGATCAAACTGTGGAGTCATTCTTGGCTCCCTTCCTTCTCGCCAACTCCTGATCGAGTCTGAGGGAAAGTAAAGCTGATCTACTGTTGAAATAGGTCTAGAACCAAACATATATGAGCACTTGATTTATTACAGTGTTAACCACTGTTGAGCACTGAGGAAAAGTAGCTTTTTCAGCAAGTGGTGTTTAATCAACTGACCATCTACATGGAGTAAAATGATTAATAAAAATGTGATTTGTGGATCTAAATGCGAAAGGTAGGGCTGCCTGGGTGGTTCAGTCAATTGAGCGACCAACTCCTGGTTTTGGCTGCAGTCACGATCTCATGGTTTGTGGGATCGAGCCCCACGTCGGGGTCTGCACCGACAGCGTGGAACCTCCTTGGGATTCTCGGTCTCCCTTTCTCTCTGCCCCTTCCCCACTCGTTTTCTCTGTCTCTGAATAAGTAAATCAACTTAAATAAACGTGAAAGGTAAAACCAGCCAGCAGACAACAGGAGAACAGTGGCTTTATGCTGTGAAGGTAGGCAAAGATCTGAGTGCAGATATCTTGTCTGCTAGGTTTATCCTGTATCCCCAGTGCGAGGACAGGGCCTGCCCCATAGTAGACATCCAGTAAATACGTACAGAACAAGTAGAAAGGACAGTTTCCTTAACACCCTCTGAAGGAACACACATACACACATTGTATCCTTGTGAAGACAGTGTTTTTCATGGTAAGATTTCATATAAATGTCACTTCTTAATTAGACTAACGCAATGTTAATAAAAACCCCAGTCAGACTTATTTTCAGAATGCAATAATTTGATCGTAATTTCAGAGAAAAATGAACAATACCTAGGAAACACCCAAAGGAATGGCAGGAACAAAAAATGGGCAGTGAGAGGTGACGAGGCCTCGCAGGCAGTAAAGCAAATTTACAACCACAGTGAAGAGCACCTCACTGCATCCAGGACACCACCACGCATTGCAGGGTTCATGTGCCGCTAAGAAATCATCACCAGTTAACCTAGGACTTGTCAGATGGATCAGGACCGACAGCTCACAAGTATGAGAAACCACGTGCCTCGGCATGGTATCCACAGATTCACAGAAGAAGGAAAATACAGCAGACAGAGCTAAAAACATGGTTTTAGCATAAAAATGAGATAATATTGCAAATAGGAAGAGAGATCTAAGAATGCTAGAGAGAAAATTAGGGAGGTGAGCTGCATAGCCGGCCTCTCACACTCCAGCAGGACCGCGGATGTACAACCACAGGTGAGCCTCGTACACGAGCTCCGGCCAAACCACGGATCTACAGCCACAGGTTAGTGGTGGGTCTCACGTTACACGCGTTCCACCAGGACTGTGGATGTACAACCGGGTATCTCCCATGTGCACGCGCTCCGGCAGGACCGTAGATGGACAGCCGCATAGGTCACGTGTACACGCGCTCTGGCGGGACCGCAAGTGTACAACCACAGGTTAGCAGGGTATCTCGCATGTACACACGCTCGTGCGGGACCGCAGATGTACAACCCCGTATATCGTGTGTACACACGCCCCATCAGAGCCGCGGATGTACAACCGCGTATATCACGCGTACACGCTCTGCGGCAGGACTGCAGGTGTACAAGGAAGGACAATAGCAGTTGTCCAAGAAGTGGAGGGCATCAGGGTTTACACCATCGTAGTGGGAAAGGCCTTTCCAAGGGGGCCCTGGGTCAAGAAGTGACGCGGGACACGGTGCTCCGTGCGACTGCGCAGGCTGGCCGGCCCTGCTTCAGGGACGGTGCCGCGAGCCCCGACCCACTCCTGCCCCACTGCCTGCGTGCACGCACAGGGGGCAGGAAGGCGGGGTGGCCGCGTGCCACGCATGTGCGGGAGTCCGTGCACACCCGCGCCAACACCCGCGTGCCCAGGAAGGAGAGCCGGCAGGACAGCGCACTCACGGAGAACAAGGGCCAAGGCCACCCGAAGTGCGCACGGAGGGAGCCGAGCCTGGACGAAGGGCCAGAGGGAGGCGCCAGGGACCAAGGAGAGACAGAGAGAGAGAGAGACACACACACACACACACACACACACACACACGAACCGCGGACGGAGGGGCCCGAGTGGTGACGGGCGGTGGTGGGCGGGGATACATGGCGCTGAGCGGTCCAAGCCCAGACGGAGGGCGCCAAAGGGCCGCCGGACGAGATCGGGCAACTTGAAGGGAGACGGACAGGAAGTGACGCAGCGCAACGAACGGAGACACGGGAGCAGACGGAGATGCACGACAGGTGCCGAAGCTGGTGATGGAAGATCGCCGATCGATAGGACGGAAGTGACGCAGAGGGACGGAGCGACAGGTGCCGATAGCGACAGGACAGGAAGTGACGCAGAGCAATGGAGTGACAGGTGCCCAGGCTGCTGATGGAAGACCGCGGAGCGCCTAGCAACAGGACAGGAAGTGACGCAGAGGAATGGAGTGCCAGGTGGCGAAGCTAGTGATGGAAGGCTGCAGAGCGCCGAGGGACAGGACGGGAAGTGACGCAGTGACGAGAGCGAGCGAAGATGGACGACTGGTGCCGAAGCTGGTGACGGAAGACCGCGGAGCGCCGAGCGATAGGACGGGAAGTGACGCAGAGGAATGGAGTGACAGGTGCCCCGGCTGGCGATGGAAGACCGCGGAGCGCCTAGCAACAGGACAGGAAGTGACGCAGAGGGATGGAGTGGCAGGTGCCCAGGCTGGCGATGGAAGACCGCGGAGCGCCGAGCGACAGGAAGCCAGTGTGCACCCCGGAGAGGCCGCATGCAGAGCGGACGTGACGGGGAGGCCCCGGCGCGGGTCGGTGCTACAGCCGCCCGGGGACAGTCCTGCTCCAGCTCGGGGCTCCCAGCTCCCGCACACCCCCCGGGGAGGGGGAGTCTGTGCTTGAAAGCCCACCCTTTGTGTGGGTGGCGCCAACATTTCTCTCTCACATCACGCACTCACAACAGTCCCCCCTTCTGCCATCTTTCTGGAAAGGGGGCCCTAAGTGTTCCCCCTAAGGACCTCCACGCAGCACCCCGAAAACAGCCCTGACTCGTCTGTCCCACAGGGGTCCTCGCGGGGGGGGGGGGTTGGGGGTAGGACAGGACACTGACACCCAGCAGTCCTGTGTCTGAAGTCTAGGATTCTCCCCAACCCTTGCCAGAGGCCTCGCTGCACCTGGGAAAGAGGGGCGAACGTGCTGGTTACTTTGGGGGACACGGAAGCAGGCCGTGTGCAAAGAACTGGCCTGGCGGAGGGTGGACAGGGGGCCGGGCTCAGCTGGGGCCCCCGGAGCCCCTCCTGTTAGCCGCAGTGAGCAGCGGGCCTTCTCGGAAGCAGTCACGGGGTCCGATGCCGTAACCATGGCGCCCGCAGCCGGTGTGGGGATTGCACACTGCGCAGACCTCCCGCTGCAGCTAATCAGTCCCTGATGGCAAACGCGTTGACAATAGACTGCTCGCCCACCCCGACCAGACGACAGGGGGGCTGTGCTCGGGGACCTGGGCTTTCTGGCTAGATCATAAAGCTGCAGCAACGGACAGCTGTTCGCGTCTGTGCCTCACAGCTGCTTCCATCAGGCCTACAGTCAGCCACACAGGGTCTGCTCCTGACCCGCCTGCCCCCACCAGAATGTCATCGCCCTGGCGCCTCCGACATGACCTTTCTCCACCCACCCACCCCCCCCCCCCGCCCCCCGCCCCCAGATGGATACATCTATCCAACCAAGAATCACAGTCTCGACTTCAGACAAACGGCCAGCTCCCAGGACTGATCTCGGATGCGCTCTACACGCTAGTTGCTGAGCCCAAATATACGGGGCCATCCTAGTCTCCCCACTCTCCTTGTGTCCCAGTAACATCTGCAGCTCTACGCCCCAAGTCTGTCTCCAGTCCCGACACGAATTCCCACATGCAGCACAGCCCTGCCCCAAGCCCCAGTCTTGGGCCCGACTCCTGCATGGGGCCCAGACGAGGTTCCCTGCTCCTCGGTGCAGCTCACATCTACCCCCGAGGGGATCTTTCTGGAACACAAATGACACCATGACACTTGTCCACCTGTAACTCCACCCAAAGGTTTCTCGATACTTGCTGGGGTGTCCTTTGGAAGAGGCACCTGCTCCTGAGAGCCCCCGACACCCTCAACTGAGGCTGTTGACTCCCAGGTTTCCCAACAGGGAGCACTTCCTGGGGCGGGTCACCTGGGCATTCCAGTGGTCAGATGACACAGACTGACACCTCAAACTACTCGCCCCAGCAGGGGGCTGACTCCTATGCTGCAAAGAGTTCAAAGACAGGTTCCCCAGCTGGGATCAAACCACTGCCCGTGCGGTGTTTCCCTTGGCCACTGCATCACACCCATGGGACTTGATGGAAGGAGGGACCAGAACACATGTTTCTAGGCAGGATGTTACAGGCTAAATGATGTCCCTCAAAATCCAGATGTTCAAGTCCTACCCCCACCCCCAGCACCTCAGAATGCGGATGTATTTGGATATAGGGTCTTGAAAGAGGTAATTAAATCAAAATGAGGTCATTAGGATCGGCCCTGAACCCAAAGGACTAGAGTCCTAGAACATGAGGAGACAGACATACGCAGAGGGACAACCACAAGAGGACCGGGATAAAGATGATATCTACACACCCAGGAGAAGGGGCTCTGCAGGAACCAGCCTCAGCCCTGCCTGGATCTCAGACTCCCAGCCTCCAGACCCTGAGAAACGAGTACCTACGGTCTAAGCCGCCCAGTCTGGGGTATTCGCTATTGCAGCACGAGCATGCCGTGAAAATATCAGGTCTCAGAACTGACAGAACCTGCCACTTGTTCCCCTGGTGCACAAGTCACAGGGGCCCCAGGGACAGGATCGTTGAGGGACGCGGGGACCTGGCTCCGGACCCTCATGGTCTGGATGCAGCATCTGCCCGACGCTGTGAGCACCTTCTTATGTAGCAGGTCCTTTGCGTCAATGGTCACATGGGAGCGTCACAGCAGTCCTTGGACTGGGACATCCTTATACACTGTTTGCCCATGGTGTAGCAACTGAGGCCCCAAGAGGGAAGTGGGTGTCCTGCATCACACGCTGGTAAATGGCAAAACCAGACTCCCAACCACGTCTGCACGCTGACTCAAACTCCCTGGGCCATCTGTGCGTGAGGCAGAATGGTTTCAGCCTTCGAGCAAGGAACATCTTGTTTCCCCAGGGGCAGTGGTCCGTGGGGACGAGGTGCTGGGCCGCCAGACGGGCTCAAGGGTGACCATCGGAAAAAGCCTGGTGCGTAAGCGGCACGGACTTCTCTGCCTTGTCGGGCCATGCCTCCCGGCCACCACGGCGCCCTCCCCTTGTGCTCTGGATTATCACCCACGTTCATTCATTTCAAACACCCTTTCTGGCCTCCCAGGCACCAGGAGCCGGTTGCTGCCCTGTACCCACCAGGGACGTCCAGACACATTGTACATCTGAGTCCAAGTGAGCACCCCGCCCCTGAGTGGCCACTGTCGTCCCCCCTCCCCGGCCGCTTTCTGGGTGCCCGGCCCCTGACCAGGACTCTCCCTTTGGGGACCAGGCCCTGAAGTGGCACCTGGGGGTTGTCCGCATCTTTTGGTCTCACCAACATCCCCAGGAAGAGCGAAGGCAGAGGCCAACTTTGCTGCATCATTTAGACCTGGGTCGTGGTGAGCCCATGCTGCACAAAGTGGTGTTTGTAAAGGGTTCGTCACATCTTGTGGCCCCTGGCTCCAAGGCTGCTGGAGAACACAAAGGTAACACCATAGTATCTCTAGGTGGCACTGAGGGCATTTAACGTCACTCGGACCACAGTGGGAGCACGTTCCGTTGTTACCAACACTCACCGGCACTTTGGAACCGTAAGTGTGCGGCTCATGTCAGATGCAGGATTGGCCATTCCCTACCAGGCATCTGTGATTACAGTGGATTTGCTTGTTTTTTTTTTTTTAATTTTTTAACGTTTATTTATTTTTGAGAGAGAGCGTGAGTGGGGGAGGGGCAGGAAGAGAGGCAAACACAGAATCTGAAGCAGGCTCCAGGCTCTGAGCTGTCGGCACAAAGCTCTATGCGGAGCTCGAGCTCACAAAGCGTGAGATCATGACCTGAGCCGAAGTGGGACGCTTAACCGAGTAAGCCACCCAGGCGCCCCTGCTTGTATTTTTTAAATGACACCGTCTGGATGTGAACATGGCTGCTCTACTCACAGCATCTTGGAGAGGCAGAGGCGAGAATCACCAGAGCAGCAAACACGTCGTCACCAGGTTCACTCCCAGTCACTGAGAAAGCTCTCATTACATATATGTTCACCTGAGGGGCACCTGGGGGGCTCAGTCAAGTAAGCATCCAACTCTTTTTTTTTTTTTAATTTTTTTTAATGTTTATTTATTTTTGACAGAGAGAGAGAGACAGAGCATGAGCTGGGGAGGAGCAGAGAGAGAGGGAGACACAGAATCCGAAGCTGGATTCAGGCTCCGAGCTGTCAGCACAGAGCCCGACGTGGGGATCGAACTCACGGACCGCGGGATCATTACCTGAGCTGAAGTCGGGCGCTCAACTGACTGAGCCACCCAGTCGCCCCTCAACTCTTGATTTAGGCTCAGCTCACGGTCTCACGGTTCATGGCTTTGAGCCCCGCATTGGGCTCTGTGCTGACAGTGCAGAGAATGCTTGGGATTCTCTCTGCTTCTCCTCTCCTTCTTCTCTGTCTCTCTCTCAAATAAACTTTAAAAAAATTATTTTTAAAATGTGTTCACCTGAGCGCACATTTCGAGGCAGCAACGTTACAAGTACCCTAAATACACACTGAGGGGTGACTGTGCTCTTCTGGGGCACAAACACGAGGGACATGTACCAAGTTACCTGCTACTCCAGCATCCACAAAGCCCAGCAAGGGCCCCACAGTAATTGTGTTAGTTGAATTCTCTAATAACGCACAAAAGCTTGTAATAGGTTTTTTTTTTAAAAAGCAATAGAAGAGATTTTAGGCATAACACAACCACATACAGGTTTAATGCACCCTATCCACATTCCCACAAGGTGGTTTCGTTCTTGCCAATTTTCTGCGCCTACATCGGCACCTCCAGACTGAACCACAGAACTTGGCTGTGACTGCGTCCATAGCTTAACAAGTGATGTGAGCCACCTCCTATGGGGCTTCCAAAACAAGGAAACAGCAGAGTCCGTAGTAACGTGTAATTCACATAGAATACGACCCAGAGACTGTGAACCAGGAGCCTGGCGACCCCACTGTGGCAGAGGCTCCTTGCCAGAAGCCACCTTCCCACCTTTTTCCTGCTCATATCTGCACTGCGCTTCCCAGCCTGTCCCCACCTTGCAGTGTGGACTCCACGTCTCTGGGTGTTCCCAAGGGGATGTAGTCGGATCCGTGAGGGTCCTAGGACAAGGGGTCTGGCTCCTGCAAGGTCACCCAAGCAGCCCCACCCACGGCTGGCGGGAACCCTCCATCCAGGAGGAGGAGGGAGAAACCACACGGACAAGGCTTGACCGGCCTGAGATTCACATGACGAAGACACGGCCTGAATCTTTCATCCCTGATGTGTTGGGACGCTCTGCTGTGGTAACATCTGTTGCCCTAAACACAAAGGTGCTTTGCAAACCCCTCCACGACCGTGACAAAAAAAATAAGGCTTAATGGCACTCACTTCCCCAAGCCACAGCCCACACTAGAAGGGTGCTCAGAGAGCCTCACTCAGGTAAATGGGGCTTGAAAGCAGGGGCCCCTTTGAAAGGCTAATCCCTCAGTTCAGGTCCCGCCCACCTCCGCCTTCCCCGTGGAGGAGAAGTTTCCTTGACAACCCTGACAAACCTGCTCGGTTCCCTTGGCAACCAACTTTCTGAATTGCCCAAGCCTTCCCCATTAACAGCATTCCTATTTCAGTCTTGCAGAGCCTACAGTGACAGTGCTGTCATTATGTTCCAGCGATCAATTACTCCAAGCCTGCAATTATTGGCTACGTGAGGTTATTAATCATAAAATCCCGTAAGAACCAGCGTTACAAGGTGACTAATTCTGCACTCGGCACCCATGAAAAGGATGGGGTAACTGATGGTCGAAGAGCCCGCCTTGTGATGGAGCCAGGACGTGGGTTCCTTCCATCAGAGATTTTTCAGTGTCCCTGTACCCACACCCCAATAATACTGCTGTCAACACCAGTCCATAGAAGACCTGACTCATCCAGGATGAAAGAATTATCTTAACACAGATAGTGGACTGAATGGTGACCTCCAGAAGGGGTTTCTCCCAGAACATGTGAACAGCACCTTATTTGGGAAAGGGTTCTTTGCAGTGAACGATTTTGAGCTGACACTATCCTGGGTCAGGGTGGCTCTAAGTCCAGTGACAGGTGTCCTTAGAAGAGACAGAGGAGGAGACACGGATACAGAGGAGGGGACATGCTCCTGAGAAGCCACGTGAAGACAGAGGTAGAGTTGGAAGGGACACGGCCACAAGCCCAGGAGCCACAGAAGCTGCAAGAGGCAGGAAGGACCCTCTCCTGGAGCCTCTGGAGGGAGCGTGGTCCTGCCCCTCCTGGATCTCAGCCTTCTGGTCTCCAGAACTGGAGGAGGGTAGACTTCTGTAGTTGTAAGCCAACCAGCTGATTTCGTTTGTGACCGCAACCATAGGAAACTAATTCCCACGAAAAGTGTGTTCCGTCCTCTTTGCTCGGATCCTGGACGCAGCTCACGTAAACGCCAACATTTGGGCACTGTGAATGCACATTATACAGGAATTCTTTGTACCAGATTGTTGCCTTTTGGAAAGTCTGTCATTGTGTCCAAGCACTGAAACTTCTCGACAGAAGTCTTATGTTTATGCTTGCTACGGAGACATTCTCTGCTCACTAATGTGTCTGTGCCTTTGCTCTGGGACGAACTTGATGGACTGGTGCAAGAACACCTGCTCTTTGTCTCAAGTTATTCAAAGGCCGCATAAGCACAGGCAACAAAAGCAAAAATACACACATGGGACTGCCGACTTAAAAGCTTCTGCACAAAGGAATCCACAGAGTGAAAAGGAGACCTGGAGTAAAAACTCATCCCAAATCCTACTTCTGATAAGGGTTGGTATTCAGAATATACAGAGAACTCCTACAATAAAAGCGAGTGAGCTACTTAATAGGTAGACCTGAACAGACATTTCTCCAAGACGACACAAAGATGGCCAACAGACATATGAAAAGATGCTCAGCATCTCTGGTCATTAAACACACATGGGAAGCACAAGGATCTACCGCCTCACGCCCATTAGGAAGGCCACTATCAACGCAGAAAACAAGAAGCATGGATGAGGATGCGGAGAAATCGACGCAGCCACCATGGAAAACAGTACGGAGGTTCCTTGATAAACTAAAACTAGAACTACCCTACGACCCAGGGATCTCACTTCTGTGCGCATAGCCAAAAGAATTGAAAGGAGGATCTTAGAGATTTGGATGCCTGTGCTCATGGCAACATCATTCACAACAGCCGAGAGGTGGAAACAGCCCAGATTGTAAGGGTTAAATTGTAGTGTAGGGCTGACCCATAGCCTTAAGAAATAACAGCTTTAACACTATAGGTTGGGAGACAACAGCCTTATCCTATCCGTCAAGGGACGGATTAGTGTTTGATTGGATCGGGGCAAGGGCTTGTTTGAACTGTTTCCACCTGGGAACTATTCCTTTGTTCTGCTCCCAGGTGATAATGGGATGTGCTCGGCTGTAAAAACTCTGTACCCCAGCTGTTCGAGACGGCACTCCGTTGAAGAGCGTCGTCCCGATAGGTCGGTTCGCCTTGCCCCTCATTGCAATAAACTTTGTTGTGACCGTCCCTGGTGCCCATAGCACTCCGTTTCAGGAGTCGTGTGGATGCAACAAGAGGTCTCTGGGAAAACGGGCACAGAAGACGTGGCACATACATACAACGAAGTGTTATCCGGTCGCAAAAAAGAGAGAAATCCACGGGAACGCAAGCTGGTGCAGCCTCTCTGGAAAACAGTACGGAGGTTCCTCCCAAAAGTAAAACTAGAACCACCCTACGACCCAGCAATTGCACCACCAGGCAACTATCCACGGGATACAGGGGTGCTCTGTCGAAGGGACACGCGCACCCCCATGTTTATAGCAGCACTATCCACGATAGCCAAAGTCTGGAAAGAGCCCAAATGTCCGTCGACGGATGAATGGATAAAGAAGATGTGGTGTGTGTGTGTGTACACACACACACACACACACACACAATGGAGTATTACTCGGCAATCAAAAAAAAAAAAAGAAAAAGAAATCTTGCCATTTGCAACTACGTGGATGGAACCGGAGGGTATTATGCTAAGTGAAATTAGAGAAAGACAAAAATCCTATGACTTCACTCATATGAGGACTTTAAGAGACAAAACAGATGAACTTAAGGGAAGGGAAACAAAAATAAAAACGGGGAGGGGGACAAAACAGAAGAGGCTCATAAATATAGAGAACAAACTGAGGGTTACTGGAGGGGTTGTGGGAGGGGGGAATGGGCTAAATGGATAAGGAATCTACTCCTGAAATCATTGTTGCACTGTAGTCTAATTTGGATGTAAATTAAAAAAAATAAAATTAAAAAAAGAAGAAATCCTGTCATGTTACAACATGGAGGACCCTTGAGGACATGATGAGTGAATGAAGGGAGTCACAAAAGGACAAACACCATGACTCCGTTTATATGGAATTCACGGGAAGGAGAGTAGAAGGGTGGGTGCCAGGCGTTGGGGGGGGGGGGGTGAGTTGTTGAACAGGCACCGAGTTTCAGTTTTGCAAGATGAAAAAGTCCTAGAGATCCGTTACACAAAATGGAATACAGTTACTCACTCCTGAACCGTAGGCTGAAAAATTGTTCAGAGGATAATTTTTGTATTCTGTGTTCTTTACTACAATTAAAAATAATTTTGGGGGGGGGGTGCCTGCGTGGTGCAATCGGTTAAGCATCTGACCTCGGCTCAGGTCACGATGTCACAGTCCATGGGTGTGAGCCCAGCACTGGGTTCTCTGCATACAGCTTGGGACCCGGAGCCTGCTTCCGATTCTGTGTCTCCCTCTCCCTCTGCCCCTCCCCCGCTTGGGATCTCTCTCTCTCTCTCTCTCTCTCTCTCTCTGCCTCAAAAATAAACATTTTTTAAAAGTTTTTAAGGCAGGTTAGCTTTGTTCTCCACTAATAAATATGGAAACTAGAATTAAAAACTTAAATAAATTCACAATACTTCAAAATACAGGGTCCCTGGTGGAAAAAAAGCATAGCATACAGGTCCTTGATCAGAAAGAACTTGCATACAGTTCAAGTGGACACTTCCTGAGGCCACTCCTGGCTCTACAATTCTACAGTTGATGGCCTAAGACATCTTCCCGCCCCCTGCGTCGTTCCCACGTGCACGCTACGACTAGAATGTTAAAAACATGGTCGTCCCTCAGATTGTGGCCGCATGGGACACCTTGAACATATCGTTGTGTCAGCCCACAGCCCGCCTCCCAAAGGACGAAAGGCAAGTCTGCCCCAGATTCTGCAGCTCACGAGCTCAAGTCAAGGAGGGTTCCGCCGAGGCTGTGAAGTGGCCTCGTGGGAAGTCACCCGGCTTCAGGAGTGACTGTGAACTGTCCTTAGTGACCAGGGGAACTTGCCAGGAGATCGCAGAGAGAAGGTACGATGTAGAGTCGGAGACCACGGTGTCCTAACACGGCTCTCAGAGCCAATTCTGCACCGTACCTGTGCGAACGCATGCCAAGGACTTCACAGACCCTGTGTGGGGTTGAATTGTACTCCCCCCAAAAGATATGCTCACATCCTAACCCCCAGTACCTGTGAACATGTCCTCATTTGGGTTAGGGTCCTTGCAGATGTGACCAGGTTGAGGTCCCACTGGAGTAGGGTGGGCCCTAATTCGGTGACAGGTGTGCTTTGTAAGAAGGGGAAAAGGGGAAAGAGAACCTGCGGGGACAAAGCCGATGGGACGGCAGAGCTAGAGACTGGAGTGAGGTCTAGAAGCCAAGGATTGCCAGCAACCACCAGAAGCTGGAGAAGCTGGAAGGACCCCCACCCCCACCCTCCGGAGCCGCCAGAGGGAGAACGGCCCTGCTCCGCCTGGATCTCAGATTTCCGGCCCCAGAGCTGAGAGAGGTTACCTTTCTGTTGTTTTCAACACCAGCTTGTGGACGTTGTTACAGTAAGCTGCAGGGAAACTCACACACACGGCCCCTGCTCTGTAGGCTCCCGGGGGCCTGGGTCCCCTAAAAGGCAGATGGACTACGGAAGCCGCAGGGTCAGCAGTGGGCCCCCACAGGTCCCACAGCAGGGGCTGGACTCCAGACTGCAGAAGGGTCAAGTCTGGAGCCCTGGGCCCCTAAGTGTGCAGACTGCCTACTGGCCTCCCGAGGTTTTGGCGCCCTGTACGTGTGGGGTCAGAAGCATCGCAGAAAATCTCCTGGTTCAACACCTTCCATGCCCCCGTTCTCAGTAGTAACCAAGAGTCCGGTCGTCCCAGTGACAAAAACCCCATTGGGACACCTGCCACGCTGTCAGAAGCTGATTGGAGGTGGACGAACGGCGTGAGGGAGGGGACTTCCTCATGTGAGGCCAGCAGGCACCCATGCAGGGAGCGTCCCCACCGGAAAGCTGCTGGGCCCCACCAGGGGCCGCCTGGCTGGTAGCTGAGCCCAGTGCTGTCTGCCCAGCCACAGCTCCCCCCACTCCACAGGCCACACCGCACAGATTATGTGCGACAACCTTAAATATGGGGAAACACGTAACCAAAAAGTCACACAACACCAAATCAGTAAACACAAGCAAACCAGCCTAGTTTGGCACCTTGAGGCCACAGGGCCTGGTTTCGTGCACACGCTCTTCTGCAAGCTTTTGACTTACCCGAGTCGGCCCCTCCTTCCTCACCCCAGGGCCTTATTCTCCTGCTTCCTCACCTCCACCTGGCATGAATTTCACACAGTGGGTCGTGCCACACAGTCTCTTCCTTGGCAGGCTGCAACCCAGCAATTTGATAGAAGATTCCATCCAGCAAAGGCCACTCAGACCAGGCAAACTGCCAGGCCGTGACCCCTCGTTCTCTCACAGCAGCCCAGCCCTGAAGCCACCGGCCAGATCAGGCGTGCCTACAGGTGCCCTTACTTTGAAGGGGGTATTTATACAAACCTCTTTTGCAGGGACACCTGTGCCCCACTCCCAGGGAGGCTGTCTTGGCTGGGGGAGGCTGCCCCGTAGGCCAATTCTCCAATTCTCGCCGCCCCGGTAGGCCAATCGGGGGTCGCAGGCGGAGAAATGGGCCTTCCTGCCCCAGCCAGGAACAGGTGTGGGGCATCAGGACAGAGTGGGGAGGCTTCTCTGGTTCGTTTTCTGAATCATTTCAGCCAGCTGGTGAGTCAGAGGGCGCTTCGAGAAGAGCCGGTCCTCACGAGGAGTAAGGAAGAGGGGAGGAGGGGTGGTGGGCAGAGCCACACGCCCCGGAGCCCCTGGGGGCAGCAGGCACGGCAGCCCAGAGCGGCCCCTCTCTATGCAGCGCAGGTCTGTGCACCTGCCGGCGGAGGAAAGCCACACAGTGCAAAGCCCTCTGCACCACGGCCGTGGCGGACTCATCCAGGAGCAGCTGGGGGCCTTGCGGGGGCCCAGTGGGGCCTCCCCGAGTCGTGCCCCGGAGCAGCTCGTGGTGATGGGAAATACAGAACGTGCTGCAGGGCGACCCCAGTGGTAGGATTGGACACCGAATCCCATTGAGGGAAGGCTTTTTTCTTTTTTTCTTTTATGTTTATTTATTTTGAGAGGGAGAGAGCGCAAGCCTGGGAGGGACAGAGAGAGGGGACAGAAGATCCAAAGCAGGCCCTGTGGTGACAGCAGAGAGCCTGACGCTGGGCCTGACCCCATGAGTGAGTGGCGAGATCATGACCTCAGCCAAAGTCGGTAACCAACAGAGCCACCCAGATGCCCCAAGGGAAGGTGTTTGCAAAGCAAGTCCTGAGAGTCAGGTTTTGCCAAGGGGCAGTCAGAGGGGGTGGGGAGGGGCGCAGAGGGCCAGGCCCACTCGCGCCAGCCCCCAGCCCCCAGCCCCCAGGTGCGAACCGCACCAAGGCCCTGCTGTGTGCTGTGTACGTGTTATTAGTGTCCCCCAGCCTGGGCGTGGGGCCGTGATGGCGGGCATTGGCAACTGTCCCTTGCTGAGCACAGGGCCGAAACGAGTGCTGAGCAGACTTTTCAGGAACCACAGCGGGCGTCTCCTGCAGGCCTCAGGCTGCAGTGTGGGCGCCGGGTCTCGCACTGGGTGAGACTCCAGTGAGCAGTGGCAGAGTTTGCTGGCGTGAGCGTCCCGGACCTGGAACCCTCAGGATCTCACTGCGCGGCCCCCCTCGTGCGCTGTGTCTGGGCTCCTGGGGGGGGGGGGGGAACCAGCCGGGCCTCCACCACGCTAGGCCTCCTTCGCAGCCTATGGCGTCCCTGACGCCTGGGGCGTGGCCAGGGCGAAGCACAGGATGGGGGACGTCCTGTGTGGGAAGAGAGGACGAGGAAGCGTGTGTCCGTGAACAGCGACGCCAGGACACGGGCCAGGGGGCCCATTGTGGCCAACGTGCTGCTTCCAAAGCCCCGTCTCTTCTCCCCGTTTTAGCTCTCGGGCTCCAGCTAGCAGCACGTACGACAGGAGCCGTGGCTCAGTGTGTGCCTTTGTGAGGCCTCAGCCACCCCGCGGGGGCGTTGCGTGGACCAGCCCCGGAACCCAGTGCCCTCCAGCAGCGGGGCCTGCGGCCGGCACGTGGGAAGGGCCGTCCACACGGGGGGCAGAGGGGGCCAGGAGAGCTCACAGGCATGTTTTCCATGGCAGACGTGACCGCGTGGGGAGAGCGGAGCCGAGTGCTGAGACCTCTGCTGTGCAAACTTCCAGTTCCTTCCTGAGGACATGGGGAAGGGAAGGGTTCCAGGCCTGGGGACCAACCAGCTCTGGGTGGTTTGCATGTTCTGGGTGGGGGGTGGGGGCATCGAGACAGGGGCTCAGCCTTCAAACGCTGGAAATGCTCCCCAGACGGCAAGGGGAAGTGGTTCCTGCATCTAGCAGGGAGAGAGGGGAGGCGTGCGCGGGTCCCCGAGGTCACACAACACCCCCCCTGCCCCCCACCCCCACCCCTGGCGGAGCCGTGCTGGCAGGATCCCAGGACTCGGTAGAGGGCTGCGTGCGTGAGTCCGTGCGCGCCGCGGACGCGTGGCCGGATCCGACTTTGGCACCGGGAGGAATCCGGGTGCTGGTGCCCTAATGCTCCCTCCTTCCCCGGGGGTCTCGCAGAGCCTGCCCCTCCCCCCGCAAGGAAGGGTGAAAACAGGTGGGCTTCCCCCCCTCAGAGACGCGGAGCCTGGGCTGGAGGCTGGTCACTGGGGCACGCGGCTTGGCGCCCCCCCCCCCCCCCCCCCCCCCGTCTCCCGGCGCCCAGGAGGAACGCGGATGTCTTGGCCGAACCACAGGGTTCGGTTGCAAACAGTGTCAGCACAGCTCCTCCGCCGGTTACAAGAGTTTCTGACTCCGATCTGGGTTAGAAGACTCCGTCCCGGCTGGGTTAGCTTCCTGGGGGGACAAAGACCACACCTGGAGGCCCGGGCAGGACGGCCTGGGGGCATGGGGGGGGGGGGGGGGGACAGGAGGGGGCAACACGTTGGGGAGGTGGGGGCGGGGTCAGGGACCAGGTGGGGGTGGGGACTGAACGGGGGTCAGGGGCAGGTGGGGATGGGGACTGAGTGGGCGTCAGGGGCAGGTGGGGTGAGGGGCAGGGGGTGGGGGCTGGTGGGACAACACCAGCTCCTGAGGCCGCTCTGTGGCCCGTTCCCCCCCCTCCCAGGCACCTGCTCCGTGATGAACACTGGAGTCGTCCAGGGGGCTCACCTCCGCGTCTCCTTTTGCAGGCGTACACATCCTCTCAGGTGACATGGGCCTTACTCTGGGGCTGCCAGTGACAAAAGAGGGGACTTTCCTGGCTCTGTGTCCAGACACGCGGCAGGTGTGAAGGCCGAGCTGTTAGCCTGGCCTCTAAATAACAGTACAAAAAGTTCAGGCTCCTTCCGTCTTTCGTCTTCCTTCTGCGGCCAGTGGAGCTTTATCCCAGCCTAGTCTCCTCAGGGTCCCTAAGTGGCTGCTGCAGCTCCAGGCATCACACACCGTGGACAACACTGATGCTTGTTCAGTCTGTTTCCTCCTGTGAACCTTTTTTTCTTTCACACGATACATTTCTTTTTTTTTTTTTAATTTTTTTTTAACGTTTATTTTATTTTTGGGACAGAGAGAGACAGAGCATGAACGAGGGAGGGGCAGAGAGAGAGGGAGACACAGAATCGGAAATAGGCTCCAGGCTCTGAGCCATCAGCCCAGAGCCTGACGCGGGGCTCGAACTCCCGGACCGCGAGATCGTGACCTGGCTGAAGTCGGACGCTTAACCGACTGCGCCACCCAGGCACCCCTCACACGATACATTTCTAAACCAGTGTCTGTGTTGGCCAACGTATTAATACATTGATATTTATATGTATTTATGTGACACTACATCCGTGTGATCATCTCTATTAGCAGCCTCATGTTGTAGCATAGCAAAGTCTGAACCTCCTGTGAATCTTAATTTCTCCGTGGAAACCCTTCCCGTGGGGGTCCCCGCAGAATGTCTCCACGACCTACTGGCCAAGATGGCGGCCAAACCCAATTCTGGCACAGGAGCTAGAATTCCTAGGATCATCTGAGGCCGTGCTTCTCTACCCACCAGATTCTCTTCTTGCAAACAGCTTTCTTGAGATGCATTCACACACCATGCAGACCACCCCCAGGGTACAAGACGGTGGTTGTCAGTGTGGTCACGACATCGGTAGAGTCGCAACCACCATCCCCAGGGTCCATTTTAGAACATCGCGTTCACCCCAGAAGGAAACCTGTGCCTATTAAACAGTGTCTCCCCATCCCTCTTCCCCCGGCCCTCGGCACCCACTGGTTTCCACTCTCGCTCTAGGTTTTCCTGATCTGGACATTTTGTGTAAAGGGAATCGTGTGACTTCCTCCATGGGAAGGGTTTCCATCTGATGTCCTCATCTGGCTTGTCTCACCAAGCGCACTTTCAAGGTCCACCCACGTGGCACCAGGTGTCAACGCTTCACTCCCGTTTGTGGCTGAGTGATATTCCAGTGTGCACACACCACATTCTGTTTGTTATCCGTTCACCCGTTGATGGTCATGTGGGCGGTTTTCCCTTTTCTGGTGCTCGTGAACCGTGCTGCCGTGAACAAGCGGGGCACGTACGGGAGACTGGAATTGCTGGTCCACGGGGTGGCTCCCTGGTTGGCGTCTGGAGGGACTTCCAGACTGTTTTCCAAAATGGCTATGCCATTTTGCATCCCCACCAGCCTTGTTTGGAGGTTCCATGTCGCACCTGGTTATTGCCTGTGTTTCGATTCCTCGGTGGGCGTGAGGCGGTGTCTCATTGTGGGTCTGTCAACAGATTCCCACCCCCTTTGTATCAAATATTTTGTAACCCTCCCCTCCCTTTCTGAAATCAAATGTAGAGGTAACATAGTGTCTCTGCATGCGTAACTCACTTATAATGTGTGTCTATTATGTAGCTATAATTATACTATAAAGGAGAATGAAAGGTAAATACATTTTAATAAAATAACCTGTAATTTAATATTTCAGAGCTTGCCCTCCACTACACTAAAGACGTAACCAGTAATCAATCGCATGCTTAAACTTAAGAAAAGAGATAGGCTTCAACTCGATTCAACATTTTTTTTATGTTTATTTATCTGAGAGAGAGTGAGCCTACGAGGCGGGAAGGGGCAGAGAGAGAGAGAACCCCAAGCAGGCTCTATGCTGTCAGTGCAGAGCCCAAGTCGGGACTTGATCCCATGAACTGAGAGACCCTGACCTGAGCCGAAACCAAGAGTCAGACGCTCAACCGACTGAGCCACCCAGGTGCCCCATCAACCTTTATGATGCTTTTAAACAAGGACAAATGGGCATGTCTGTATACAATCTAAATCACCATGGTTACAGCAATCCTGGTGCATTCACTGGCAATTCAAAACCTCCGAGCCACGTAATCACTGGAGACATGATTTTCCAAAATGTTCTCAATAAGGTTCTGAATAAAAATGAGAACAACCGTTCCTAGAATCACACTGTGGTTACATACCTGCAAAATTAAGCGCATCTTTTTTTTTTAAATTTTTTTTTTAACGTTCATTTATTTTTTTGAGACAGAGAGAGACAGAGCATGAACAGGGGAGGAGCAGAGAGAGAGGGAGACACAGAATCCGAAACAGGCTCCAGACTCTGAGCTGTCAGCACAGAGCCCGACGCGGGGCTCGAACTCACAGACCGCGAGATCATGACCTGAGCCGAAGTCGGATGCTTAACCGACCGAGCCACCCAGGTGCCCCTTAAAGCCATTCAGAAATCATGTGTTCATCAGTAGATCAAAGTTAGATTGTTGCCCAGAATTGTGTGCTGGTCCTTTCCCAGGAAAGGTGAGCTCGACAGGGCTCTCGAGCACAGGGCTCGCTCTACCCCAGGATGCCTGGCAGCTCAGGGCACTAGCGTGTTTCACGAGCAGAACACCCAACTTTGGTGTGGACCCAGAATCTACAATTCCATGTAGAGAACGCAGCTGGGACCAGAGGTCTCCAAACTGGGACTCCCATGTCCTCTGTCCAAGGCACAGGAGAGGGTAGTGGTTTGGAGGGAATCCCTGCACAGACCCTCCAATTCTTGGGTGCTCCTGAAAATGGCCTGCCTGGCAGCTGATTTGCAGAGCAAACCCCCCCATGCAGCCCTCTTCCCTACAGACTTGACGTCCTCAAGATGCCATAAATGGAAGACGTCTCTGCTCGGGCTGCACTATAACAAAGCCCCACACGCCAAGTGGCCAAGTAGACCCCGTCTTCTCCCTGTGTCCTCATGTGGCTGGCCCTCTGCGCGTGCCTGTGTCCTGATCTGCTTATAAGGATGCTCTGTGTAGAACTCGCTCGTGTGACCTGTTAAGCATTTCTTCCCAGAGCCGCCCACACACCCTCACGGGGGCTTAGCTGGCTTGTGCTCCGTCTCTGGCCTCACGATCAGAACGGCCCTTCGGTTCCTGACACCAAGAGGCATTAAAGCGACTCACGTTCCTCCTTGAGCCAGACCAGGCTGGCCCCCTGGGATGGATCAGGGAGGGGAGAGGACTGTGCAGGCGCCCGTCCCTAAGATTGTGAGTACCGTTCGAGAGACAGAAAAACCAGCTCGCTCGGGACCGCACCGAGGCCGACTTGATGACTAACCGTGGATCACACAAGCCGGGTGTACGTGTTGCCCCGGCGGGAAGAGGTAGTGGGAGGCCTCATCCGAGGGGGGACACTCTTCCAGGACACCCAGTCGGGACTGCAGCTGGCTGTTCACCGTGGGGCTTCCCCAGCCGAGAGGTTGGATGTCGTGAACACCCGATTTGGTGGATTAAGCCTTCTCTGTTCTTCTCCATACTCTCTCTCTTTACGTTTACTGTAATTGTTTCCTTCCATGTGTTCCTGTTCCTTTCTAATTAGTAACAGAAATAATTCATCTTTTCTCCACGAGGCAGAAAGTGTGGTCATCGTGAGTTAATTATTCAGAACGAAGCACCCAAGTCATGTTGGGTTGGGGACCCCCTACTGACTATTTAAGCTAAGTCATCTCTTTCAAGGACCTTCTGCGGTCCTGGGGCTGAGGACTTGAACATGCGGACATTCAGGGGACACAGTTCAGTCCATAGGAAAAGGTTTCCTGCCTTACCCAGCCTGGGCCAGTTTCTGTTAAGGGTTAGAGCAGAGAGACGTGAGGGGGGCTCAGCGATCTCGTGGTTTGTGGGTTGGAGCCCCGCGTCAGGCTCACGGCTGTCAGCACAGAGCCTGCTTGGGACCCTGCGTCCCCTTTTCGCTCTTGCCCTGTCCCCTCAGGCACACTGTCTGTCTGTCTGTCTCTCTCTCTCGAAAATAAATAAACATTAAAACAAAAACGAGAGCAGGTGGTGTTCACGGTTCATCATGGACTCAGCTGTATGTGGGACCCCAGACGGCAACCGCCCTCCGGCATCGCCAGGAGTCACTGCGTCCCGGCGAGAGCCCACGTGAGCAGCACGTCTGAAATGTGTCTTAGCCGTGCAGCATTTCACAGCCTTAAACACAGCGATTCTGTTCGGCTTCCCACACCGCTCATCTTCGTGTGCTTCCCGAGCTGGACGGAAGGAGCCTCGAGAGGGTCGGGACGGAAACAGCCAACGGGGCTGTCAACGGTCACAGCCACGGGGCTGAAGGTGGTGACAGAGTGGCGGTGAGTTTGCCGTGCCCCTGGCTGACAGACCGGCTTTGTTAGGGCAGAGCTTCTCGGACCTACTCCTGCCCTAAAATGCCGACCCGGGTGTAGCTGACCCTCACAGAATCTTGCAAAGGGTTCGTGCTTTTCCTATTAACACGGCGTAGGCACGTTTCGCGGTAAGTACAGAATATTCTGTCTGCTGCTCCAGGCCGTCCCCGCCCTCACCCCCAGGGCACAGCTTCTGTCGCGTTAAAGGCTATGATCAACCCGGTGAAAACGTTTGTAATTGTTACGTGTTCTTATCACTTATCCCGGACTCTGAAAAGCCCAGCTCCAGACACACTGGTAAGTGATATGCGTTTACCAGATGCGCAGGCATCTGGGAGAAAGCAGTTGTCTGCAGATGAGCGAGGGCAGGGGCCGAGGCTTGTCTTCGGATGAGGGGTAGGTCGTTATCTCGATGGCAGGAACCGTTCCCCGGTGTGCGCACATCTCAACGCGTACCAAGCCGCGGGCTTGAAGTGTGCTCGGAAGTTGCTGTTCAAACAGTTTCAGGGAGTGACGCAGCTTCGCACATTCAGAGAGTTATTCTCATTCTCGTTTTCTCCCCTTTGGATCTCGCCGGCGGGCTTCTAGAAACTGCCCTGAAGGTCGCCTCTCTCGGTGCCGTGAGCTTGCCTTGGCCGCAATGGCACACACTTTTCTTGCAGCGAACACTGAACCGGGCCTGTGGCCGTCAGGGGGCCTGACCGGGCTGGTTGCAGGGGCTGGGAGGGAGGGGCGGATACACCGGTTTTCCAGAAGCAGAGTGACCCAGACACGTGGATCTCAGATCTCACCGGTAGGAGCCTTTATGAAAGTAAAAGACCCCAGGAGCAAAGGCAGAATAACATGGGCCGTACCCCAATCTCCCGAGTCTTTTGAACACATCCGGACACAAGCATTTCTAGGGGCTCCCGGCTGGTGACTCGATCTCAGGGTTGGGAGCTCGAGCCCCACCGTGGGTGTAGAGATTATTTTTAAAGATGGCACACGCGGGGCGCCTGGGTGGCGCAGTCGGTTAAGCGTCCGACTTCAGCCAGGTCACGATCTCGCGTGATCTCGCGTGATCTCGCGTGAGTTCGAGCCCCGCAGTCGGGCTCTGGGCTGACGGCTCAGAGCCTGGAGCCTGTTTCCGATTCTGTGTCTCCCTCTCTCTCTGCCCCTCCCCTGCTCGTGCTTGCTCTCTGTTTCCCTCAAAAACAAATACAAACAAATACACATTAAAACAAAGTCTTAGGGACGCCGGGGTGGCTCAGTCGGTTGAACGCCCGACTTCGGCTCAGGTCATGATCTCGCGACGTCTCGCGTGATCTCGCGTGAGTTCGAGCCCCGCGTCGGGCTCTGGGCTGATGGCTCAGAGCCTGGAGCCTGTTTCCGATTCTGTGTCTCCCTCTCTCTCTGCCCCTCCCCCGTTCATGCTCTGTCTCCCTCTGTCCCAAAAATAAATGTTGAAAAAAAAAAATTTTAAAGATGGCACACGCAAAAGAGTGTCTAGGTCCTAGACTGGCTGGCGAAACCCAGCTTCTCAGTTGCTAAGCACTGAGGAAGCCCGCTGGCCGGCTTCTCAGACCCTCGGAAAGGGGACCCTTCTCTGAGTGAATCCCACATCCTTTTGAACGTTTGCCATTGTTTACTTTCAACACAACTGGCAGAGCAGCAGATCACTCAGCGGACTGATTACCCAACCTTTTGTGTAACACTTGGGCTTGTCAGTAGGGCGGACTTGAAAGAGTAACTGATACTTTTATAACAAAACTTCTATTCTCATGTAAACACAGCGGCTCAATGCTAATGGCTAAAACTAGAAACTAGGGAGGCACCTGCGCGGCTCAGCGGACTTGCTTTCAGCTCAGGTCATGGTCCCAAGGTTCCCTTCGTGAGATCCAGCCCGGCGTCAGGGTCCCTGCTGGCATCGCATGGTCTGCTTGGGATTCTCTCTCCTTCTGTCTCTGCCCCTCCCCTGTGCCCTCTGGGTCTGTCTGTCTCTCTCTCTCAAATTAAATAACATTTAAATAAATAAAAAGTATGAATATATCTATTATTGAATCTTTTCTGTTTTTTTCAAGTTTTTTTTTTTTGAAAAGAGAGAGCGAGGGAGGGACAGAGGGAAAGAGAGAATCCCAAGCAGGCTGCATGCACACTGAGCATGGAACCCGGTGCGGGACTCGATCCCACAACCCCGGGATCGTGACCTGACCTGAAACCAAGAGTCAGATACTCAAGCGACTAAGCCACCTAGGCCCCCCATGTTTTTTTTTTTTTTTTTTTTTTCATTTTATTTATTCATTGAAAAAATCTATACCCCCACGTGGGGCTTGAACTCACATACTTGAGATCAGGAGTCACATGCTCCTGTGACTGAGCTAGCCAGGTGCCCCCAAACCTTTTCTATTTCTAGCAATAAATTGTGGTCCTCCTTCATATACATGTGGGAAGAAAGGGGACCGTTTCATTCGTTCTATACAAAGATGCAGTTCAGATACATTTTATCTACTGGTATAAATAGTATATGACATACCAAAACATATTTACTACTATGTTAACATGTTGCAACTACTCATAATTATGATGCTAATTCAGGGGAAAAGGTAGCTCTTAGAGCTTTATGGTTGTAATACATACAAGAAATGTTTAACCATTTGTAAGCATGGGGATGCTGGCGTGACCAATAAAAGACTTTTAGGCATAAAAGTCTGCAGGAAAAAGAGAGTATGTAACATTCTCTGAGCGGTGAGGAATGAAAATATAATTTCAAGTGGAAACAGAATAGGAGGAAACCACTCTGGAAGGCTGCCCCCCTGTGTGGCCCTGGCAACATGAACCGCTGTCAAATGCACAAATGACCATGGAAGGGACAGAGCTGTCATGGTGGGGCCAGGGTGGGAGGCAGAGGGGAGGCAGAACCGAGACCCTGCTCTGCTCTGTCCTGTGGTGGCAGAGTCCCGTCTGTGTAAATGTGTGTAAACCCACCAGGATGAGCCCACCTACACTGGGTGGAGTCCAGTTGATAACATTGTAGCAACATCACCTTATAGGGTGTAACAAAGGCTCTGCCCGATGTGATGTTTGGGATCCCGGGACTGAGAAGGGGGCGGTTGGGAGGTCACTGGGACAGTTGGGACGTCACAGGAACTCTGTGGGCTTCCTGTCCAATTTTTCTTCAAACTTAAAACTGCTACAAACAATAAAGGTGTTAATTGTATAACAGGGGGAGGGAGAGGCAGCATATTATTCATAAAAAAGAGGATCAAAGTGGACTTCTCCAGCTCCCTCTAGGGAGAAATCAGCTCCACAGGAATTAAGTGTCGACAATGTAGAGATTGGGTATACACACGTACAATACAGAAATATATATGTATATATATATATATATATGTATGTATACATGCATTGTATATTGTGTATACACACAAGTACAATACAGAAATATATATATGTATACATGCATTGTATATTGTATATACACACATATAATTCAGAAATATATGTATGTATACATACATTGTATATTGTATATACAGACACGTACAATACAGAAATATATATGTGTATATATATATGTATATATGTATGTATGTATACATGCATTGTATATTGTATATACACACAAGTACAATACAGAAATATATATATGTATACATGCATTGTATATTGTATATACAGACACGTGCAATACAGAAATATATATATATACGTGCATTGTATATTGTATATACACACATAATTCAGAAATATATGTATGTATACATACATTGTATATTGTATATACAGACATGTACAACATAGAAATATATATACATGCATTGTATATTGTATATACACACGAACAATACAGAAATATATATATGTATACATGCATTGTATATTGTATATACACACACGTACAATACAGAAACATATATGTATACATGCATTGTATATTGTAAATACACACATACAATGCAGAAATATATATATAGTATACATGTACATTGTATATTGTATATACACACACGTACAATACAGAAATATATATATAATACAAAAATGAAGAAAATACGGATCTCTATATTTTATACGTTGAGTGGAGAATTTTTTTTTAATCAGTCGTGTTTTAAGTTTATTTACGTATTTTGGGGGGGGGGGGGTGCGTGCACGAGCGGGGAAAGGGCAGAGAGACAATCCCAAGCAGGTTCCGTGCTGCCAGTGCAGAGCCTGATGCAGGGCTCGACCTCACGAACCATGACATCATGACCTGAGCCGAAATCATGAGTCAGTCACTTGACAGACTTAGCTACCCGAGAGCCCAGGAATTTTTTTTTTTTTTTTTTTTTTTTTGGTAACGTGGAGACCTGGCAGGCAGGTCTCATGGCGAGTGTGCCCCAGCCAGAGCGAATGCCCTGCTGATGCCTCACAAGAAGGACGAATCTGAGGGGGCACCTGGGGGGCTCGGCTGGTTAAGCATTTGACTCTTGATTTCGAGTCAGGTCATGATCGCACAGTTCGTGCAATCAAGCCCTTCGTCGAGCTCCATGCTGACAGTGTGGAGTCTGCTTGGGATTCTCTGCCTCCCTCTCTCTCTGCCCCTCCCCTCCTTGCTCTGTCTCTCAAAATAAATAAATAAACTTAAAAAAAAAAAGGATGAATCTTAGGAAGGCAACTTCAAGGGAAAAGTAAGTTCCAAAAGATTACATAAACCGTAAATCCTTTCACAAGGTGCAGAGAGTAAAATACAGACCTGTTTAGGTGTTGAAGTGTCTTGAACAGTGACCCCACACCCCGAAATATGTGTGCACCTGCTAATTCTGGAAGCTGTGTTTCAGGACCTTATTTGGAAAAGGGTCTTTGCAGATGGGATTAAGTTCCAGGTGAGTGACCATGATCCAGGCAGGTGACGTGACCCAGGCAGGTGACATGACCCAAGCGGGTGACCATCTGTGCGCCCGTGGTCCCTCAGAACGAGCCACAGAGCCTCGCTGTGATTTCCTGGGTGTTTGAATGGATGACACAGGGATGAGATCAGTGCAGTGAGGTTTGACATGTGAAGGTCCATCCAGTACACGCAGAACGGAGGGACAGGCAGCACGCTGGGGCCACTGGTCTGCAGGCGTCTCCAGCGTTAGGAGCAAAAGGGCTGGACCGCCTGGGTGGGGAGAGTGTGCCGTGCGCCCGACAGCCGGCCAGGGAACGTCTGCCCTTGCCTGTAGCCGGCTCTCCGGATGGGCCCACAGGAGGGCCGTCTGGGGGCTCAAGTGGATGCAGGCAAAGTCCAGAGGCCCAATGACAGGAGGCAAGCTGACTAGCACTTATCCTGAAGGATCACTGGGGACGGACACTTCAGCGGGCCACCGATGGGAGGGAAGAGAGAAGAGGAGGGCCCAGCAGCGTTGTCCGAGGAAACAGCGTCTTCAGGGGTCTCATCTGAGCCTTTGAGGACAGTGGCGTGACTTCACTGAGGCTGCCAAAATTAATAAACACAAACAGGTAGCTGAAACATCAAAAATGTGTCTGTCGTCCCTCAGTTCCGGGGGCCAGGAGTCCCACATCAAGTCGTCGGCAGGGCCTGACTCCCTCTCAACGTTTTGTGGACATATTGGAGAGGAAAGACTTTCCTTCTGCCCTGTTATGTTCTGTCATGGAGGCCTGTGAATTAAAGTAAAAAAAAAATAGATTAAGAGGAAAAAAATAACGCAATTTGTATGAATACTGACATGCAGAGAGGTCTCCACAGACGAGAACTGATACTCAAAGAAGCAGTTACACTCAGGGGTTTATGTATCCTTTTAACAAAGAAAACAGGGTTTGGGCTTTAAGGAGAGATAGACTGTGGGGACGTGACTAGGAAATAAATGGGGAACTCAATGGCAAGTACACGTTATTCTAGTGAGGTCCCTTTATGCAGTGTCCTCTCGGTGTCAGTGGCCCCTCTGTGTGATAAGGGTCTCTCTCCTCGTCCCAGCACAGGACAGGGTGCGGACGTCCACGCCAACCTCACAAAGGGAAACGTGTATCCTGCTTTTAGGCAGATTAGGAGGGCGGAGAACTTATGCCCAAGTGGTGGCCTGTTCTGGGGTTGCAAGTCTGGGTCCCCTTCTGGAACTTGGCTTGTGGCAACTCCAGTCACGGGTGTCCTCCCTTTGGGGAGACAACTGCACTGCTGTGGGTTCAGTCAAATCTTCACACGACGTTCTATGTGTGTCTGAGTGTGTGTTTGTGTGCGAATTCCCCCTTTCTACAGGGACACCAGTGCTGTTGAATTATGGTCCAACCTAATGACCTCACTTCACGTGATTGCCTCTGCTCAGACCCTGTCTCCACGTAAGGTCACAGTGCAAAGTCCTGGGTTTTCAGACTCCAGCGTCCTTTCCACCCACAGTAAAGATGTTTTCTGGAGATTCCTTTTTTTTTCTTCTATGAATATAATTTATTGTCAACTTGGTTTCCATACAACACCCAGGGCTCATCCCAACAGGTGCCCTCCTCAATGCCCCTCCCCCACCCTCTCCTCTAACCCCCATCAACCCTCAGTTTATTCTCAGTCTTTAAGAGTCTCTTATGGTTTGGCTCCCTCCCTCTCTACCTTTTTTTTTCTTCCCCTCCCCCATGGTCTTCTGGTAAGTTTCTCAGGATCCACATAAGAGTGAAAGCATATGGTATCTGTCTTTCTCTGTATGGCTTATTTCACTTAGCATCACACTCTCCAGTTCCGTCCACGTTGCTACAAACGGCCAGATTTCATTCTTTCTCATTGCCACGTAGTACTCCATTGTGAATATAAACCACAATTTCTTTATCCATTCATCAGTTGATGGACATTTAGGTTCTTTCCATAATTTAGCTATTGTTGAAAGTGTTGCTATAAACATTGGGGTACAAGTGCCCCTATGCATCGGCACTCCCGTATCCCTTGGGTAAATTCCTAGCAGTGTTATTGCTGGGTCATAGGGGAGATCTATTTTTAATTTTTTGAGGAACCTCCACTGTTTTCCAGAGTGGCTGCACCAATTTGCATTCCCACCAACAGTGCAAGAGGGTTCCCGTTTCTCCACATCCTCTCCAGCATCTATAGTCTCCTGATTTGTTCATTTTGGCCACTCTGACTGGCGTGAGGTAGTATCTCAGTGTGGATTTGACTTGTATTTCCCTGATAAGAAGCGACGTTGAGCATCTTTTCATGTGCCTGTTGGCCATCCGGATGTCTTCTTTAGAGAAGCGTCTATTCATGTTTTCTGCCCATTTCTTCACTGGATTACTTGTTTTTCGGGTGTGGAGTTTGGTGAGCTCTTTATAGATTTTGGATACTGGCCCTTTGTCCGATATATCATTTGCAAATATCTTTTCCCATTCCGTTGGTTGCCTTTGAGTTTTGTTGATTGCTTCCTTTGCAGTGCAGAAGCTTTTTCTCTTCATGAGGTCCCAATAGTTCATTTTTGCTTTTAATTCCCTTGCCTTTGGAGATGTGTCGAGTAAGAAATTGCTGCAGCTGAGGTCAAAGAGGTTTTTTTCTGCTTTCTCCTCTAGGGTTTGGATGGTTTCCTGTCTCCATTCAGGTCTTTCATCTGCAAATTTGTTTAATCACTGTGGTTTCCCAGGAGCACAGGCTGAGGTGACATCCCACACTGTTGGGGTGCTCGTGGCTTCTGCCCCAAGCCTGTTCCCTCTCTGCTCAACTCTTGCAGTCCCAGAGTTCTGGGTTTGGATCACAGGTGGTGCTGGAGGGCTGCCATCCCTGCACACTGGGGTCCGTCTGGATCTGAAGACCCGGGATCATGACCCAGGAGTGGGAGATGGGGTGTGAGTCCTGTTCCTGGTTGTGCACCTGTAGGAGCGTGTGCCAGGGACAGAGAGATACAGATGACACAGAGACACACAGAGAGAAGAGAGACAGAGACAGACACCAACAGGGAGAGACCTGTGGGCACCCATCCATCCGGGCAGTGAGGAGACAGGATGAGGCAGGCTCTGCCCTCGGGGAGGGCAATTCCTGGGGCAGGTGGCTGGAGTTGGACTGGTCTCGAGCACAAGGAGAGGCAAGGTTGTGCTGCAGAGTCTGAAATATGCATACCTGGAGCCCCCACATGCTCTGTGAGGAGGGGTTAAAGTAACTGGTCTCGGGGCGCCTGGGGACTCGCCGCTGGAGTGTCCGACTTCAGTTCCAATCACGATCTCAAGGTTCGTGGGGTCAACCCCTGCATCAGGCTCTGTGCTGACAGCTCAGAGCCCGGAGCCTGCTTCGGATTCTGTGTCTCCCTTGCTCTCTGCCCCTCCCCCGCTCACGCTCTGTCTCTCTCAAAAAGAAACAAACATTAAAAAAATTTTTAAAAATAAACTAATTGGTTTCTTTTTTTTTTTTCTTTTTTTTTTTTTTTTAATTTTTTTTTTTCAACGTTTATTTATTTTTGGGACAGAGAGAGACAGAGCATGAACGGGGGAGGGGCAGAGAGAGAGGGAGACACAGAATCGGAAACAGGCTCCAGGCTCCGAGCCATCAGCCCAGAGCCCGACGCGGGGCTCGAACTCACGGACCGCGAGATCGTGACCTGGCTGAAGTCGGACGCTCAACCGACTGCGCCACCCAGGCGCCCCTAAACTAATTGGTTTCTAAAAAAATTAAAAATACTGGGGCACCTGCATTGCTCAATGGGTTGTGTCTGACTCTTGATTTCTGCTCAAGTCATAATCTCAAGGTTCATGAGTGCAGGCTTTGCGTTCACTGTGGAGCCTGCTCGGAATTCTCTCTCTCTGTCCCTCCCCCACTCACGACCTCTCTCTCTCTCTTAAAAAAAATGATGAAAATAAACAAACAGACTAACTAACAAATAAATAAACGGGGCACCTGGGTGGCTCCGTCGGTCAAACGTCTGACTTTGGCTCAGGGCATGATCTCGCGGTTCATGGGTTCGAGCCCCGCATGGGGCTCTGTGCTGACAGCTCGGAGCCTGAAGCCTGCTTCATATTCTGTGTCTCCTTCTCTCTCTGCCCCTCCCCCACTCATTCTCTCTCCCTCTCTGTCTCTCTCAAAAGTAAAAAATAAATATTAAAACAATAAAATAATGATTGGATCTCAGATATTTTGCACGAGGCCATTTCGAAACCAAGCAAACTGATCTCACTGTTCTTTGTCCAGAACGGGGGAGCCCGTCCAGGTGTGGGAACCACAGCAGCCTGGCCCCAGCAGCGCTGGTTGGGGGTCGCCGTGTGAGATCCACACATGGGAGAACAGCAACCACAGCGAGCCCCAGGACGGACACTGATACTCACACTCTCATCAGGCTCCTAGGGGACTCAGCTCTCGGCCTCTCGGTGTCTCTGCTGAGCCCAAGACACAAACAGATGAGGACCCAGACCCAGGACAGGAGCACAAACACAGGGTGGCTGAAGTTCTCACCGCACGGGCAGACGAAGGACGTTGACGGCCGGAAGAAGTGACCTGAGCAGGAGCCTTTAATACGACAGATGACACCCTGAAAAGGTGTGGAGGAAAGGTAGCAATATGGGACAGTGACTGGGAGACACAGGAGGGCCAGGGGGCAGACCCCAGACAGAGGGGGACAGGGACAGACCCCATAGGGGGGAGGACTGGGGACAGAGCCTGGAGAGAGGGGCACAGGGGACAGACCCCGGAGAGAGGGGGACAGACCCCAGAATGGGGAGGACAGGGGACAGACCCTAAAGAGATGGGGGCCAGGGGACAGACCCCATAGGGGGGAAGACAGGGGACAGACCCCAAGAGAGGGGGGCCAGGGGACAGACCCCAGAGAGAGGGGGACAGGGACAGATACCAAAGATAGGGGGACAGGGACAGACCCCAGAGCAGAGAGGACAGGGGACAGACCCCAGAGAGCAGTGGGGGTGGGGGACAGGGGACAGGAGGCAGGGTGAGGAGGTCATGAGGAACTTCCTGTGCCTCCCGGTGGACAGTCTGGAATTCCTGGAATACTGGGAACGGGGCCCCTGCCATTGGGCGGACGTCCTGGAACCCAGCCCGTGAGTGTCGTTTGCAGGGATTCAAGAATAAGTTGTTACCTGAAGGATCCGCACAGAAGAATGCCGAGAAATCTGTCAAATGAGCAAACACCGGTTTACAAGTGTTGTAACTTGTGTCTTTGCCGTATGTTCTTGATAGAAAGTGTGTGCGCATCAGGAAAAGTACCCGAGGGAAAAGATCGCGGTGACCTGGTGCCAGAGACGCGTCTTATATCTACGGGTTTAACCCCTGGGAGGGTCGGCTGTGTGCACAACATGGTCTTTATGAAAATCCTACACACAGAGCAGATGGAGGGGGAGAGGGGTTACAGCGCTGGGGGCTGGGGACCCGGGACGGGGGGAGATGTCCCACGATGGGGCGCACCGGGCCGGGGGTATCATGAGGCTGGGGGTCATTGAGTGGGGGTTATGGGGCAGAGGTCACATGGTGGGTGTCACGGGGCTGGGGGTGATGTCATGGGGTGGGGGTCACTGGGTGAGGGTCTCAGTATGGAGGTGATATTACAAGGTGGGGGGCACAGGGCTGGGGGGGATGTCACAAGGTCAGGGCACAGGGCTGGGAGTGTCATGAGGCTGGGGGTCATTCAGTGGGGGTTAGGGGGTAGAGGTCACATGGTGGATGTCATGGGCTGGGGGTCACAGGGTGGGTGTCACAGGGCTGGGTCACGAAGGGCTGGGGGTCACAGGGTGGAGGTCACATGGTGGGTGTCACGGGGTTAGGGGTGATGTCATGGGCTGGGGGTCACAGGGTGGGTGTCACAGGGCTGGGTCACAAAGGGCTGGGGGTCACAGGGTGGAGGTCACATGGTGGGTGACACGGGGTTGGGGGTTATGTCATGGGCTGGGGGTCACAGGGTGGGTGTCACAGCGCTGGGTAACAAAGGGCCTGGGGTCACAGGGCTGAGGGGTCACGGAACTGGGAGACAGGCAGGGACACTGATGCGTGGGATGTCCTCTGGTGACTGAGAACGTTCTGGAACTGCACAGGTGGTCACTGCACAACAATGAATGTGTAAATGTCACTGATGGTAAATTTTAGGTTGTGTGTATTTTGCTAACCGTGTGGAACTTCCAGTTCTGGTCAAACAGGAGGTAGAAACCGAAATGGGTGTGAACGCATGTGTGTGTGCACCCGCATGTGAACACGTATGTGTGCACAACAGTGGGAAAAGGGTGTCCGGACAGGTTCTGATACTGTCACTTTCAGGTGTTCTGGTGTTTCCTGTGGGGACAGGTGGTCCCAGAGGTGCTGGTGCCCCAGAGGCTGTCCAGCAGGAGCTCCCCGCAGGGAACACCTGAGCCCCGCCCCCTGCACACACGGCCACTGTAGACACGGGGTGTGGCCTACGCTGCCATCCTCTGCGTCTGGAGGTGGACGGGGCTGCACACGCAGGATCCTGTGGCCACCATCCCACAGCAGCTGCCCCAGCACATAGTCTGTTCTTCACCTCGCGGCAGGTGTGGGTCCCAGACATTGTTTGAGGGTCTTAGGGAGGGTGCAGACACAGGGGACGGGGACTGTGGGTCCTGGCTGAGCACAGATGTGAGGCTGGGGGGGCCTCTGGGGGAGGGGGTGACCCCAACCTGGCTGAGCACAGGTGTGTGTGGGGGGTGGCATCTGGGGGAGGGGGTGATCCCAACCTGGCTGAGCACAGGTGTGTGTGGGGGGGTGGCCTCTGGGGGAGGGGGTGACCCCAACCTGGATGAGCACAGGTGTGAGGGTGGGCGTGGCCTCTGGGAGGGGAGTTACCCCAACCTGGCTGAGCACAGGTGTGTGTGGGGTAGTGGCCTCTGGGGGAGGGGGTGACCCCAACCTGGCTGAGCACAGGTGTGTGTGGGGGGGTGGCCTCTGGGGGAGGGGGTGACCCCAACCTGGCTGAGCACCGGTGTGGGGGGGGGTGGCCTCTGGGGGAAGGGGTGACCCCAACCTGGCTGAGCACAGGTGTGTGTGTGGGGTGGCCTCTGGGGGAGGGGTGACCCCAATCTGGCTGAGCACAGGTGTGTGTGGGGGGTGGCCTCTGGGGGAGGGGTGACCCCAACCTGGCTGAGCACCGGTGTGGGGGGGGGTGGCCTCTGGGGGAGGGGTTACCCCAACCTGGCTGAGCACAGGTGTGTGTGGGGTAGTGGCCTCTGAGGGAGGGGGTGACCCCAACCTGGCTGAGCACAGGTGTGTGTGGGGGGGTGGCCTCTGGGGGAGGGGTGACCCCAATCTGGCTGAGCACAGGTGTGTGTGTGGGGTGGCCTCTGAGGGAGGGGGTGACCCCAACCTGGCTGAGCACAGGTGTGTGTGGGGGGGTGGCCTCTGGGGGAGGGGGTGACCCCAACCTGGCTGAGCACCGGTGTGGGGGGGGGTGGCCTCTGGGGGAAGGGGTGACCCCAACCTGGCTGAGCACAGGTGTGTGTGGGGTAGTGGCCTCTGAGGGAGGGGGTGACCCCAACCTGGCTGAGCACAGGTGTGTGTGGGGTAGTGGCCTCTGAGGGAGGGGGTGACCCCAACCTGGCTGAGCACAGGTGTGTGTGGGGTAGTGGCCTCTGGGGGAGGGGTGACCCCAACCTGGCTGAGCACAGGTGTGAGGGTGGAGGTGGCCTCTGGGGGAGAGGGTGACCCCAACTTGACAGAGCACAAGGTGCTGCATCCCCAATGGGCAGCACTCTTGGGGTGGCCCTGCCTGTGTCCCCTCCAAGGGGCCTTGGTGCGTCTACCCATAGTGTTGGCTGAGACCCAGCCCAGCATCACTCACCTCTGCTCCTGTGTTGCGAGCACACCCTCCCCTAGTACGCCTCTTGCTGGCAGTGTTCCCACAGAGACGTGGCCATGTCCTGACCCCCAGAGTCTGTGGAAGGGATCTTTTTTGGACATAGGGACGTGGGGAGGGGGGCGCCTATTCCAGTGATGAATGTCCCCCTGGCCTGTCTGGCTATAGGACATCAGGGTGCAGGGACGTCCACAGTGGGGGGGAGGGGGGACTCGGGTGCAGGGACGTCCACAGTGGGGTGGGGGGGGGACCCGGGTGCAGGGACGTTCAAGTGGGGTCGGGGGGGGGGGGGGGGGACTCGGGACCGGGACGCAGGGATGTCCACGGTGGGGTCCGGGAGGGGACCCGGGTGCAGGGACGTCCACAGTGGGGTCCAGGCTCAGGTAGTAGGCACGTCCACACTGGGGTGCGAATGCGCCGGTGTTGGGTTCCCTTGCGCACCCCCCCCCCCAACTCCGGCAAAGCCAGCCAGGCTGAAGTGCTTGTCGAGGGTCCCGCCCAGTCCTGGGCCCGCGGGCCCAGCACAGCCCCTGGGACTGCACGCACACCCGCCCCCTGCTTTGAGCTCAGCTGTGCAGAGACCTGGAGTCCCGTCCGCAGTGGAGCCTGACAGTCACAGGTTCTGGGGATCTGGACAGCTTCGGGGCCCTGGGTCTCCCCACCTGAGGCAGGAAAGGCGCGTGGAGGCCAGCCTCAGGAAGCCCGGACAGACAGACGGGGAGGGAGGGTCTGTTCCGCAGGCAGCGGGGGACCCCAGTGGCGGCCGCTGCCCAGGCCCCAGGAGCTCAGAGCCCCATTTCCCAGGCGGTACATGGGGCCCCGGGCTGTGGAGGGCGGGGCACAGGGGGCCAGTCAGGGAGCTGCCGGCCAGGAGCTGGGTCTCCAAGGAGGGAGGAAGGGAGAAAGTGGAGGAGGGGAAGGGAGGGGGAGGGGGGAAGAGAGAGAGGAGGGGGGAGGGGAAGATGAGGGAGGCGAAGGGAGGGAGGGGGAGGGAGGGGAGGGGAGAAGAGAGGGCGGAGGGAGGAGGGGAAAGAAGGGGGAGGGGGGCAGGAGGAGGAGGAGGCAGGGACCGCGGGCGCGGAAAGAGGCGCCGCGGGGCTGCTGGGCGGGGAGCCCCCGAGGCGGCGCCTGGCACCCCCCCTTCCCCCGCCCCGGCCCCAGTAGCCGGACCGCTCTGCGGGCGGAGGGCGCAGGGGGCAGTCGCGCGGGGTTCCGCCGCACACGTTGGGCTGTCCTGTGCGCGCTCTGGGTCCCGGCTGGCCTCGGGCAGGCAGGGCAGAGCCCGCACCAGGCGCACGTGCGGAGCGCCCTGCGCCCAGGAGCCGACGGGACGAGGCTCCGGGTCACCGGGGTCAGCGTCAGGGTGGGTCGGTCTGCAGGTGTGCACGTGCCCTGGAATGCGCCTCCGCCGACGCGGACGGAGGCCACACGCCCTGGCCCGGCCGGGACCGGGACAAGAGCCACTCAGGCCAGAGGGCCACACACTTCAGTAAAGGCCGCGGTCGGATTGCAGACCAACGTCCTCAGAGATCACAGGCGCCGAGGACATGAGGCCATCCGAGCTCTGATGAAAGTCCTGTTTGCTCTGGGCCTGGGGTCCAGAGTGACCGGAACAGCAGCCAAAGCACGGCCAGGCTCTCAGGATGTCCTCCCATCCTGTCCCCTGACCCTGACCCCGTGGTCACACTCAGGACACCCTCCTGTCCCTGTCCCCTGACCCTGACCCCGTGGTCACACTCAGGACACCCTCCTGTCCCTGTCCCCTGACCCTGACCCCGTGGTCACACTCAGGACACCCTCCTGTCCCTGACCACTGACCGCTGACCCCGCGGGTCCCCTCAGGACATCTTCCCGTCCTCTGGGAGGGTCTGGTCCCTGCAGGTGGGGCTGCCCGGGACGTATGGGGCACGCCCGCCTCCCACCGCGCCCTGCTCTCCCGGCTCGGGTCCTGCCAGGACGTAGGGGGTGCAGCCTGGGGCCCGTGTGGGGTTGGGCGTGACTGTCTGGAGGTGGCCCCTCCTCCTCGCGGGGGCGGGGGTTCCCGGCGTCCAATGGCGAGGCCAGAGCATTTTAGGAAGTGCTTGACTTCGCTGCTGGGGGAAGGCGCCTCGCCGGAAAGTCCGCTGGCGAGTCTGCGGCGCGCGGTGAGTGCCTCCGGGCGGGTGGCGGGTCCCTGCGGGGACAGTGGGGACAGGTGGGGACGGGGTGGGGGGTCCCGGCCTGGAGCTCGGGCGGGGCGCGTCCTGGGCTCAGGCCTCGCCGGAAAGTCCGCTGGAGAGTCTGCGGCGCGCGGTGAGCGCCTCCGGGCGGGTCGCGGGTCCCTGCGGAGACAGTGGGGACAGGTGGGGACAGCGGGGGGGGGGGGGGGGGTCCCGGCCTGGGGCGGGGGAGGGGCACGGCACGTCCTCCGGACCGGATGGGAAGGGTTAGCAAGAGGGGCCGCCACAGGCTCGACTCCGGGCTCCGCGGCCGCAGGAACTCGCCGTGGTCAGCGCTGACCCGCTCCGGGGTGGTGAGGGCGGCAGGTGCCGGTGCGTCCTCAGACCCTGCTCTGCCGCTGGCGCAGGACTTAGCGCCCCAGGTGTCATCGCGGGTCCTTGGGGCTGGGGCAGAGCCTGCGTGCGCGCAGGCGGGCCGGGGAGCGTTGGGGACCGTGAACGGGACAGAATGTCACGCGGGTTTGCCGGCGGCACGTCCGTCCTTTTATTCACCTAAGAGCTATTTCCTGAGTGCGACTGTCGCCAGCCACCACCTCCGGATGCGCCGCGTGGACACGGAGCCACCTCCCCGAAGGCTCACGAGTGGGAGGCTGCTGTGTCTCACCTGCTTGGGCCGGGAGCCTGCAAACCTGCCCTCACCCGGTTTTGTGCAATCAACCCCCTCCTTCCCAGGGCACCCCTGAGCCGTGCCTTGATGTGATCAGAGAGGGTGGAGGCTGTCCAGCTGTCGAAGGGCTGGGCTCCGGAGAGGACATGGGGTGCTGGGGCGCCCAGGAGCTCTCACAGGGGCTGGGGTCGGCGGAGGGGACTCAGAGTGCTGGTGCTCCCAGGACCTTCCCAGGGGCTGGGCTCACGGGAAGGGACTCGGGGTGTGGGGGATCCCAGACCTCTCCCAGAGGCTGGGCTCAGCAGAGGGGATTCGGGGTGCTGGTGCTCCCAGGACCTTCCCAGGGGCTGGGCTCAGCAGAGAGGATTCGGGGTGCTGGGGCGCCCAGGACCTTCCCAGGGGCTGGGCTCAGCGGAGGGGCTCGGGGTGCTGGGGATCCCAGACCTCTCCCAGGGGCTGGGCTTTGGAGAGGACTCGGGGTGCCGGGTTCCCAGGATGTCTCCCAGGGGCTGGGGTCGACAGAGGGGACTCGGGGTGCTGGTGCTCCCAGGACCTTCCCCAGGGGCTGGGCTTGGCGGAGGGGACTTGGGGTGCTGATGCTCCCAGACTTCTCCCAGGGGCTGGGGTCGGTGGAGGGAACTCCGGGTGCTGGGGCTCCCAGGATGTCTCCCAGGGGCTGGGCTTATCGGAGGGGGCTCGGGGTGCTGGTGCTCCCAGGAACTCTCGCAGGGGCTAGGCTTGGTGGAGGGGACTGGGAGTTTTGGTGCTCCCAGGACCTTCCCCTGGGGCTGGGCTCCAGAGAGGACTCGGGGTGCTGGTGCTCCCAGGACCTTCCCCAGGGGCTGGGCTCGGCGGAGGGGACTCGGGGGGCTGGGGCGCCGAGGAGCTCTCCCAGGTGCAGGGGCAGAGGCATCTCTTCAGGTGGACATTTCACGTCTACATGGAAACTGCCTTCACGCAGACAAACTAGTGCCCCGTTGGGCAGTTTCTCTGGGGTCTGTTGCTCCCTCCAGCTGGTAGGAACCCTAATGCCCAGGGGCACATTCTGGGGGAGGGGGTGTGTTTCGTTACCTGTCAGCTGAAACTCACAGAGTGGTTTTCCTTGGAAGCCAAATGGTGAGCCCCTGGCAGATCTCAGGGTTCACCCAAGGTGCCTCTTCCTGGGGCCATTGAGACGTGGGCCCTGCTGGGATGGGACTGGGGAGGACTCAGTTGGGTGGGACAAGGCCCCCCGGGCGGCAGCTGGGAGACGCATAGCCACAGCCCCTGCTCTGTGTGTCCTAGCTGGGGCTGACCACACTCCCAGATGAGGTCCAGCCGACACATACAGGGGGTCCTGAGGCTGGGGCTACACGGTCCCCGGTCTGCCCACTTTCCAGACACCTGCATGGCCGGAGGGCAGGCGGTGGCCCATCTGCCCCTGGATGGCACAGTGCCTTGAGGAATGTCTCCTGTGTGCATAGGCCAGCCCCAGACCACCTGGATGCTTGCCGCCCCCCGCGGGAGGGCCGGGGTCCCACACTCACTCCTGCAGGGACACTGATGGACTGGGTGTGAGCTGGGAGAGCCCTGGGACCCACCATGAGGGAAGATGGATGGCAGGGGTGCTAGCTCTAGGACCCTCTTATGGACGGGGGTAGGGTTAGGGTTAGGGATCAGGCTTTTGTCTGCTGAGGCAGAATGAGAATCAATACTGTACTGTTGGCTGTTGGTGCACTCGACACAGTGTAGACAAGGAACAAATTTTTTCTAACCTCTTAGATTCTGGGACCAGGACCTGCAAATTAAAATGACAAAGAGGGGGGCGCCTGGGTGGCTCAGTCGGTTAAGCATCCGACTTCAGCTCAGGCCATGATCTCGGTCTGTGAGTTCAAGCCCCGCGTCAGGCTCTGTGCTGACAGCTCAGAGCCTGGAGCTTGCTTCAGATTCTGTGTCTCCCTCTCTCTCTGCCCCTCCCCTGCTCATGCTCTGTCTCTCTCTGTATCAAAAATAAATAAAAAACTTTTAAAAAAAATTTTAAAATGACAAAGAGGGGCCCCTGTGTGGTTCAGTCAATTGAGCATCAGCTTATGTCACAATTTCCTGGTTTGTGAGTTTGAGCCTCGCATCAGGCTCTGCCTTGACAGTGTGAATCCTGCTTGTGATTCTCTCTCTGTCTCTCTCTCTCTCTCCCTCTCAAAATAAATTAAATAAACTTAAAAATAAAATTAGATAAGATGACCACAGAGGGGAGCACCTGGCTGGCTCAGTCAGTGGAGCATGCCTTCTGGACCCCAGAGTCGTTGGTTCAAGCCCCATGTCGGGTGCACAGCTTATGTTATAAACAAACAAACAAACAAACAAATAAATGAAATGACAGAAGACAGATGGACGGGGGACAGGGTTTATTCTGGATGTTTGTAGAGGCCTTCCCAGAAGAGGAGTGGACCCAGGGAGACAGTTGGACGTTAGGCCTTATCTGCCATTTCACCAAAGGTTGATGAATTTGTGTGGAATTGACAAGCCAGAGTGAAAGGGCTGGGGGTTGTAGGGACCCTAAATCCTGAGAAGGTAGCTGGCTGGGGGAGGCTAAGGGCAGGGTCAGTGTTACTCCTTGAGGCTAGTTGTGCAGACCTAAGGGGGGTGCCCTCCCCTTCCTGGTACAGGGGATGGAAGCGGACGGCTGCACAGAGGGAAATTTATACCTGCTTGCAGGCGAGGGTTAGGGTTAGGGTTAGGGTTAGGGTTAGGGTTAGGGTTAGACGAGGAGGGAGGAGAGTTTTTCTTGTTTCTGCTTTTCTTCAGTCTTCTTCCGCTCAAAATAACCCTTAGGGTGAAGTGGCTTATTTCCAGGGAAGCCAAGTCTGACCCCCTCACTGTGTGTACAGAGAGCTTCCACGGCTGGGGACGTGCTGGGGGAAGAGGCCACGTGGGAATCTGGTGGCGGGTCACAGCTCAACCCAGGATAGGCTCCTGTCTTTGGGGCTCCTTTTCTGGGCAGGCGATGTCCTGTGCCCACCTGTGTCTCGGCTTATCCTGAGAGTAAATTACACCCCATGCGTGTTCATCACCTGGCAGATGCTGGGAAGACAGTGGCCAGGGCCGTAGGTTAAGGACCAGGAGACACCTCCTCCTCTCCCCTAGCCCCAGACGTCTCCCCATTGCTTCTAAGGGAGCACTGGCTTCCGTGGGAACAGATCTCAGATTCCCTGCACCACAGCCCAGCACCCCAACCCAAGGAGGCAGAGGGCAGGGTGCTGACCTGGGCCCCCAAGGCACCACCACCCCCAGGATTGAAGCCCTGCAGCCACAGACCTGGCCAACTGGCGTGTGAGCCCCTCTGCGCGGCGGGGGTGGCGGGGTGGAGGGATTAGCGCAAGACTGGAGCAGGGGCCACCGGCAGGGGGTAGGGTGCACACTTTGCCAGCGCCCCCCAGGAGAGTGGCTCTGGGCCCTTTGGTTTACGTCAGCAAAACTTTGTTTCCTTCCTCAGGTCGCACCGAGTGGCCCCTGATGGGCGGACAGGTAAGCGCTTCTGGCAACTTCCAGGGCTGCGGCACAAATGCAGACTGGATGTCGGCGCTGTGCCCCCTGCTCTGGGATGTGCCTCTGCACCACCTGTCCATCCCAGGTGAGGTCTTCTGCGTCCCCCAGGGGTGCGGCCGGCCATGGGGTGGGGCCTGAGTGCACGGAAACCGCAGGAACCATGCACGCATGCACACAATATAGGCACACACACGCACGCACACAACACAGACACTCATGCGTGCACACACATACACACAGTACAGGCACACACGCATGCACATAATACAGCACACATACACATGCACTCATGCACGCACACATGTATGGACACAAGACAGACATATACACATGCACACAGAAACAGGCACGCTTGTGCACACGTGCACACACATATACACAGACACGCGCGCATGCACACAATACGGACACATGCGTGCACACACATGCACATAAGACAGACACATGTGTACATGCATGCACACAGTACAGGCACACACATATGCACACAATATAGGCACACGCACGCACACAACACAGACACTCATGCGTGCACACACATGCACACAGTACAGGCACACACGCATGCACACAATACAGCACACATACACATGCACACATGCACGCACACACGTATGGACACAAGACAGACACATTCACACAGAAACAGGCACGCGTGTGCACACATGCACACACATGTACACAGACACACACGCATGCACACAATACGGACACACATGCATGCACACACACGCAGACAGTACAGGCACACGCATGCGGGAACATGATACAGACACACATGCGTGCACACATGCACATAAGACAGACACATGTGTACACATGCATGCACACAGTACAGGCACACACATACGCACACAATATGGACACATGCATGCACACAGTACAGGCACACATGTGCACACAATACAGCACACATACACATGCACACATGCACGCACACACGTATGGACACAAGATAGACACACATACACACTCACAGAAACAGGCACGTGTGTGCACACATGCACACACATGTATACAGACACACACTCATGCACACAATACGGACACACATGCGTGCACACACACGCAGACAGTACAGGCACACACATGCATGCACACGATACAGACACACATGCGTGCACACACATGCACATAAGACACACATGTGTACACATGTATGCACACAGTACAGGCACACATATGCACACAATATGGACACACATGCATGCACACAATACAGGCACACACGTGCACACAATATAGGCACACACGCACACAATACAGACACGCATATGTGCACACACGCACACAATGCAGTCACACATATACACACACGTGCACACAATACAGGCACACACACACATGGATGCGATACAGACACATGTACACCTGATACAGGCACACATACGCATGCACACACATGTACACACAGACACACAGGCATACACACACCACATGCACACACATGCACCAAATGACCGTCTTCCCTTCTCCGTCTCCTTCATTCTGATGTGGCCCAGCAGGCACGTGCACAGTCCCAGGGAGTGTGGCTGAGGGGAGATGTGATGGCATAGGGATTTGGGGTACTGCTCCCCCTCCAGTCTGTCCCTCTGTGTAGGGAACCCACTAGCCCTTCAGCTGTAAGGACCGAGCACTGCGTTCCTGCGGGGCACCTCGAGCCGCCAGCTGGCTGTGAGCCATCCCTATCACAGGACCTGTGGGACCATAGGTCTGGTGCGGCCAGAGCAGCTGGCTGGCAGGTCAGGCCCAGTCGAGGAGGGCTGGGAGTGCAGGGGAGGGAGAGAGGGGCAGAGGGGCAGCAGGGACAGAACCCCCCCCTCTGGGGACAGAACCCTCCCCTCTGAGAACAGAATCCCCCCTCTGGGGACAGAGTCCCCCCCCCCCCGGGAACAGAACCCCCCCTCTGGGAAAAGAACCCACCCTCTCTGAGGACAGAACCCCCCTCCTGGGGACAGAACCCCCTCCCTGGGGACAGAACCCTCCCCTTTAGGAACAGAACCCTCCCTCTGGGGACAGAACCCCCCCTCTGGGGACAGAACCCCCCCTCCTGGGGACAGAACCCCTCTCTCCGGGACGCCTGCCAGGCCTGCGCGGGGCACGACCTGGTGACCCTGAGTCCTGCTGGGCTCCATCTGGGCCCTTGCGGCTCCAGTGGCCCCGGAACCAGTGGCCGCCGCTCCCCACTGATGAGCATGTGGGCATTACCAGCCTTTTGTTTTTGCCAAAACCAAGGGCTGTAGTGGACCCACTCCGTGTCTCCACGTCCATGCACGTGCGGTATCTGGAGATCCTCCCTCAAAAATAAGCAGGTTTCTCACCTGGGTACATTTTTGTGGGTTTTCAGATTGAGCCACGTTTTCACCCTGTCCTAGCGCTTTCCTTTGGGATTTTACGAAGACTTCTCAAAAACGTTTAAATGCTTGATTCGAATGCGGTTTCTCTTGATGGGGCAGGACCCAGTCTGGTTATTTCCCAGATGGCTGTCTGCTGTTTGTCAGCTGGACTCCCACAGTGGCCCGAGTCCCAACACCTGAATGACTTCACAGACGAGAGAGAGTCCCTGGGGGTCAGGCTGTGTCCCCGCTGGGCCCGAGGGGTGACCACACAAACCCGATTCTAGGCACTGACCAGTGCCTACAAATTCACGTCCCGCATAGCCTCAGAACGGGGCCTTATGTGGAAATAGGGTGTTTGCCGATGTCAGTAAGTGAAGGATCTGAGATGAGCCCATCCTGGGTCAGGGTGGCCCTGAATCCAATGGCAAGTGTCCTTGTAGGAGACAGAAGGGGAGACACAGACACAGAGGAGAAGCCACGTGAAGACAGAGGCAGAGATGAGGAGGACAGGCCCACGAGCCCAGGGACCCCTGGAGCCCCAGAAGCTGGAAGAGGCAGGAAGGACCGTCTGCTGGAGCCTCTGGAGGGACTTTGGTCCCGCCCCCTTGGATCTCAGTGGTCCCGCCCTGCCTGGATATCAGACTTCTGGCCGCCAGAGCTGGGATACAATTAATTTTTGTTCTTTGAAGCCTCCCACTTTGTAAGGGAGCCACAAAAAACTCATAGAGCCAATACATAATAATTGCAGACAAATGCAAACGTGTAAGTTAAAAAAAATTACATTCTCTGTGACGTATATAGATTTGTCTGCAGTTTATAGTTCTATATTATAATATATATGTGAATCCATTTACATATAGGGGTAATCCATTTTTATATATAAAGATATATACTATAAACGAAAAGAAGGCCCAACTGTACAATTTTTGATCTACGTTTTCACTTAGCATAATATTGTCTGCATTTTCTGTATCAGCAAATATGGAGCCGCAGTATCATCTTACTGGCTGTGTGCCCTCCGCTGACATTCGTATAGGAGTGTATGTAAGTGAGGACTGTCCCTGGGCGTGGGGACCGTCCACTTCCCCATCGCAAGCTTCTCCAGGCGCATCCTGAGTCTTGGACTCTTGACCAGGTGGTGGGAGGGGATCCCTCCCACGGCCCTCTGCCTTCATGTCATGCCCTATGGCCACGCCCCCGTCATCGGTGTCAGGAACCCCTGGCCACACCCACGTGCTCCAGGAGAGAGGTGTGTCACTGTGCTCTCACTCCCTGGTGATCACATCACAGGGTTTCCAGTTTGCCCTGGGGCCATTTTCCTTGTGGGAGGCGGTTTCCGGGTGGTTCCAGGGGATCTGCAGGGAACTCTTCTGGGACGAACAGCCACCAAGGGCCCAGGGCATGCCCTTCTTCAGGCCCGTCCCCTCCCCTCCCCTCCCCTCCCCTCCGTGCCCCGCAGAAGCAGGTGGCCTCTGGGGAGCGTGTGGGAGAGTAGCTCCCTTAGGGGTCAGATCCGGGGAGCGGGGGCAGCTGTGGGCGGTAGGGGACGTCCCAGCACCACAGGGGAAAGGGCCCCTAGTCCCCAAGGCGCCGTGTCCAGGTGGCTGTGAAAGTGTCCTGGGGCCGCTGTAACAAAGGGCCACAATCTGTGTGGTTCCAAACAGCTGTGTGAACTCACAGCTCTGGGGCCAGAAATGTGCACGGGTGTGACCTTTCAGTGCCCACAGGCCCGGCTCCTTCTCTTTTCTCTGCTGCCTCCAGCCTCCGTCTTCTCCTTTCATACGTTTGCGTTCGGGGTTGTCCTCAGAAAGATTTCCTGGCACATTCCGACAGAGCAGGACGGCTTCGTTTCTCCAGCTAAGCCTGTAAACGTCGTGGGTTCCGCGGGATGGGACGCAGGGCCCAGGAACCTCTCCCGATCTCGGTGCTCACTGATTTTGTCCAGCGAGCAGATCGCCTCCGTTATAACACCTTAGATGCGCAAAACCGCGCCCGTCTTTGAAGTCAGCGCTCTGATGCGGTGATCTGTGGAATCAGCAGCACCGGGTCTCAGCGATTCCGGCAGCTTCGCTTTTTTATACGTATTTGTGCTTATTTACACGGACGTCCCTGTACAACATGCGAACGTTCGCACCCAGTAAACGTGCCGCTTTCTTCTTCAAGAGTTTCTGGAAAACCTTCACGGACGTCAGTGCGGACGGACATGGGGGTGTTTCTCCAGGTCAGGGGGGCACGTTGGTGGCTGTGCTGGATGAGGATCACTTGGCGCGGAAAGGTCCCCGAAACCAGGGGCGGAGTTCCCCGCGAGGAACCGCGTGGTGTCATGTGGCATCTCCTCTGTGTCTGTGTCTCTCCTCGTGTCCCTTAAAAGGACACCCAGGTTTAGGGCCACCCTGGTCCTGGACGACCCTGTCCCCATCGGCACGGTGGGCATGAGTTTGGGGCAGTACCCACCGCCGGGCACGGGGCGCCTGGTGGAGGGGGCTCCCGGGGCGCCCGGCAGCGGGGGCTCACGGGGCGCCCGGCGGAGGGGGCTCCCGGGTGCAAAGTCCCCTCGGGTTTGCTTGCAGGGAGTCACGACACCATGACGTACTGCTTGGACAAGAAGTCGCCCATTGCACAGAGCCAGTCCCGGCTGCTGCAGCTGCTGGGCAAGGTCCTTCCCTGCATCACACGCCCCATCGTGCTCAAGTGGTCCACCACCCAGGTGAGGGGCGCGGGGCCCTGGGGCCGGCCGATCAGTGCCATCTGCCGGGTGGGTGCCCTCCCCGGCAGGGCAAACACTACTGAAAACAGACGTTTGGCCAACCCAGCCCAGCAGCCACAAACAATGCACGTCCCCGTGTCTTTGTGAGGTGTTTTGCCGGCTGGAGGCAGGCCGCACGGGATCCCACTTCAGAGCCCCCAGTCCTGGGGAACCTCCTCTGGGCCGTGCCGTTGTCTAGAGGCCTGTTTAGAGACGGGCACACGTTTGAAAAGGAGGAGAAAGAACCCACAATGACAGGTTTCTGCCCTGAATGCTCAGGGAGGGACAGGGAGGGGCCGGGTCCCCACATCCTGAGAGGGGTCAGTCTCTCCTGTCTGATTGGGGTTTGCTCAAACTCCCTGCCGAGGCCTCTGCTCCTGGGGGTCTGAGGGCATTGTGAGCACTGGGGTGGGGGGGGGTCGTCCTGGGGTAGGGTGTACATGGAAAGGAAGGTCTGGGTGATGTGCAGTCTGAGGGTCACCTGGGGCGTCCCGGTTGGGGGTGGGGTGACCCGGAGGGTCCCGGTGGAGGGTGGGGAGAGCAGACCCAGGGTGACCCGTGGCGTCCTGGTGGGGGGGGTGGGGAGAGCAGACTCAGGGAGACCCAGGGCATCCTGGTGGGGGGTGGGGTGACCCGGAGGGTCCCGGTGGGGGGTGGGGAGAGCAGACCCAGGGTGACCCGGGGCGTCCTGGTGGGGGGTGGGGAGAGCAGACCCAGGGTGACCCGGGGTGTCCTGGTGGGGGGTGGGGTGACCCGGAGGGTTCCGGTGGGGGGTGGTGGGGAGAGCAGACCCAGGGTGACTCGGGGCGTCCTGGTGGGGAATGGGGAGAGCAGACCCAGGGTGACCCGGGGTGTCCTGGTGGGGGGTGGGGAGAGCAGACTCAGGGAGACCCAGGGCATCCTGGTGGGGGGTGGGGTGACCCGGAGGGTCCCGGTGGGGGGTGGGGAGAGCAGACCCAGGGTGACCCCGGGCGTCCCGGTGGGGGATGGGGAGAGCAGACCCAGGGTGACCTGGGGTGTCCTGGTGGGGGGCGGGGAGAGCAGACTCAGGGAGACCCAGGGCATCCTGGTGGGGGGTGGGGTGACCCGGAGGGTCCCGGTGGGGGGTGGGGAGAGCAGACCCAGGGTGACCCCGGGCGTCCCGGTGGGGGATGGGGAGAGCAGACCCAGGGTGACCTGGGGTGTCCTGGTGGGGGGCGGGGAGAGCAGACTCAGGGAGACCCAGGGCATCCTGGTGGGGGGTGGGGTGACCCGGAGGGTCCCGGTGGGGGGTGGGGAGAGCAGACCCAGGGTGACCCGGGGCGTCCTGGTGGGGGGTAGGGAGAGCAGACCCAGGGTGACCCGGGGTGTCCTGGTGGGGGGCGGCGAGAGCAGACTCAGGGAGACCCAGGGCATCCTGGTGGGGGGTGGGGTGACCCGGAGGGTCCCGGTGGGGGGTGGGGAGAGCAGACCCAGGGTGACCCGGGGTGTCCTGGTGGGAGGCGGGGAGAGCAGACTCAGGGAGACCCAGGGCATCCTGGTGGGGGGTGGGGTGACCCGGAGGGTCGGGGGGGGGGGGTGGGGAGAGCAGACCCAGGGTGACCCGGGGCGTCCTGGTAGGGAATGGGGAGAGCAGACTCAGGGAGACCCAGGGCACCTTGGTGTAGGGTGGGGTGACCCAGAGGGTCCCAGTGGGGGTTGGGGAGAGCAGACCCAGGGTGACCCGTGGCGTCCCGGTGGGGAATGGGGAGAGCAGACCCAGGGTGACCTCGGGCATCCCGGTGGGGGAGGGGCAGGCAGCTGGCCGTATGGCCGTCACCGCACAGTGTCAGTGAGGGAGGAGAGGCACGTGATGGTTCCAGGTTCTGGCAGCAATGCAGGACCCACCTGGGGAGCAGCCCAGCCCCCCACCGCCGCTTGTGGGGGGCTCAGGGGTCCGAATTCTCTGCTCCCTGGACGTGTGCATTGGAAACTCCGGGTTCCCGGAGGCCCCAGTCCCGGGCTCTGGTGCTTTGTAATCGCCGCGCAGCAGGAATTCAAGTCACGAGGGCAGCAGGAATCCCTCTGGGGACCTGCCTGTCTGGAATGTGGAGAAACCAGATTCCCTACTTGTGTGAGGTGTTTGCACTGGCCAGCCTGAAATGTCACCACAGAGCCCTGCGGGAGGGGTCAGCGGGTTCACTGCCGTCCTGGAGATGGGGTCCCGCGGTGCTGGGGTCCCAAGATGCTGGGGTCCCACCGAGCTGGGTGCCCGCGGTGCTGGGGTCCTGGGTGGTTCTGGGTCCCATGGTGCTGGGGGCCTGTGATGCTGGGGTCCTGAGTGGCGATGGGTCCCAGCAGTGCTGGGGTCCTGGACGGTGCTGGGGTCCCACGGTGCTGGGGGCATGCAGTGCTGGGGTCCTGGGTGCTGGGTCCCCGCAGTGCCATGTCCCACGGTTCTGGGGTCCCCACAGTGTTGGGTCTCTCGGTGCTGGGGTCTCATGGTGCTGGGTCCCCACGGTGCTGGGTCCTACGTGGTGGTGGGGTCCCGTGGTGCTAGGGTCCTGAGTGGTGATGGGTCCCAGCAGTGCTGGGGTCCTGGACAGTGCTGGGTCCCCACAGGGCTGGGTCTCTCAGTGCTGGGCCCTATAGTGCTGGGGTCTCGTGGTGCTGGGTCCCATGGTGCTGGGGGCCTGTGATGCTGGGGTCCTGAGTGGCGATGGGTCCCAGCAGTGCTGGGGTCCTGGACGGTGCTGGGGTCCCACAGTGCTGGGTCTCTCAGTGTTGGGGTCTCCTTGTGCTGGGCCCTACAGTGCTGGGGTCTCGTGGTGCTGGGTCCCCGTGGTGCTGGGGTCTCGTGGTGCTGGGGGCCATGAGGAGGTCTGGGTGGGGGTATGCTGTTGTAAAGTCTGGGTGCCTCCAGGGGATCGGTTGAGGAAACAACCAGAACCGCTTGTTCATAAGCACCGGCCACAGGAAAGCGTATGGGGTGCGTCCACAGCCGGGAAGCTGTGCACACCCTGAGTTTCTGCAGAACGCCCCAGGCCACACGGTGCCATCGCCAATGCACACCGTTCGGGAAGAAGCACCGGGGAGGGCATCATGTTAAGTTTGTAGCTCACACACGGAGGGGAAGGGGCAGGAACGCCCCATCCAGCTCCAGGGAGGTTCTCGGCCGCAGCCGCCGTGTTGCGTCCCCAGGTGTAGGCAGGGATCCGCCCTGGGCGGTCAGACCGCGCGCGCGTCCTGTGACGACCTCCTCAGATCCCGCGGCTTTACTAATACTGATACCGCGAGCACCTAGTTTACGTTCTGAAAAGACACCATACGCGTGTGAAGGGGTGTTTTACGGGAGAAAATGTTCACTTCTCAGTCCTGTCCGTCCACGACCTCAGCCCACCTGAGGCACAAGCCTGTGCCCCGGGGAGTAGCCAGCTGGGTGCTTTCCTGTCCCCGGAGTCCGCTCCTGCAGAGAGCTTGGGGTCCCTGAGCGAGGGCCGACCTGGGCGTCAAGGCCCCTCGCAGGTGGTTCTGCACGGTGGGGGGAGAGGGGGGAGCACCTGGCTGGACCTCACCCCCCCACACACACAGTAGGGGACACGAAAGCCTCTAGGTAGCCTCCTGAGCCCGAGTGCTGCATGTTTCCACAGGGGGGCTCACAGGAGGGACCCTGGCTCCCTGCAGGGCCGCAAGGATGTACAAATTACTTAACTCTCGCTTTTTCCATTGTCACGTTGTGTGGGAGGGTGCGGCCTTTCCCTCCTTTACCCTCTGTGGATTGGATTCCTTCCTGCCTGTCCTCCTGCTGTTTGTGGCGTGGGGACGGTGCCCACCTCCGCTGACCCTCCTCCGCGCGTCCTGACCGCCAAGGGTGCAGGTGCGGCCCTGGGGGCCTGGCTCAGGGCTGCTGAGGCCCAGAGAGCGTTCCTTCCCGGTGCCCGCCCCGGGCGAGGGGGAGGCGGGACCCTGCAGGGCAGCGCCGAGGGGGCGTGGACGGCAGGACAGGGCCTCCCCAGGCTCCGTCTGTGGCTCACCGTGGCCAGTGTCACCCGAAAGCATGTGCCCAGTGCCAGGCTGTGCGCGGCGTCCAGACCGCAGCCGGCACCTAGAACAGCTCTTGATTCGACCTCAGACAGCGTGGCCCAGAGGGGGCATCTCCGGCCGGACCGTGAGCCCTGGACTGGGGGGGGGGGGGGGGGGCAATGAGCCGAGGCGGGAGCCCCACGGCCCCCAGCAGCGACGACGGAGCTCTGTCCACAGGTGCTGGGTGTCACGGAGCAGCTGGACGCCGGGGTGCGGTACCTGGACCTGCGGGTCGCGCACATGCCGGAGGGTTCGGAGAACAACCTGCACTTCGTGCACATGGTGTACTCGACTGCGCTGGTGGAGGTGCGGGGGGAGGGGCAGGGGGGAGGGGCGGAGTGGCGGGGGAGGGGGATGGTATACACGTCTGCGGGGGGGGGGGGGGGCGGAGGGGGAGGGGAAGGTGCGGCGGGGAGGGGGTTGGAGAGTGGGAGGGGAGGTGGGGGGGCGGGGGAGGGGGATGGTGTACTGGACCGCGCTGGTGGAGGTGTGGGGGGTGCATGGGGTCACGGGGTTGAGGAGGGGGGGCGCGGGGGAAGTGGGGAGGGGAGGAGGGCGAGGTCGCGGAGGGGGGGCGGGGCGGCTGGCGCACGGAGGGGCTCGGGTGCTGGAGGGGCTCGGGTGCTGGGCGGCTGCTGCGGGGAGGCCCGCATGCGGTGATGCGCACCCTTGTGGGGTCCAGCCGTCCAGAGGTTACGACTCTTGACCTCTCCTGGGTTTTGCAAACCTGGGGCCGCTTGTCTTCCTGCCTTTGGTTGGGGCCTGGGGCGTCTTGCACTGTCTCCTCCGCCACAACCTGAGTGGCTCTGAAGTCCGAATATGAGGAGTCACCCTCTCGCTCAGCCTGACTCCCCCCTGCCGTCCAGGACGCCTGGGGCCGGGTGACACCATTCCGGGACCTCACTCCACATGCCACTTGCCGGGCTTTGCATGTTCCCTGCACTTGCAGACTTTACACCTTTGCACACACGGTGCCCTGTGCAGTGAGGGTGCACACACATGGCCACACACACACACACACACACACACACACAAGCATATGCTTCTCCCCGAGGATAATGGCTGGCAGCCCGGCAGTCGTTGGTGAGGCTGCATTGGCTATTTGTTGGCCCAGGACCCAGGCCCGTTTGCCCAGTGGGTTCTGTTTACAGAAGGCCCTTGGGCCTGTGGGAGTGTCCTCAGCTTCCTGGCCCCCCTCGGGACGGTCCGACTGAGCCCCTTTCTCTCTTGTGCAGGACACCCTCACGGAGATCTCAGAGTGGCTGGAGAGCCACCCCCAGGAGGTGGTCATCCTGGCCTGCAGGGACTTCGATGGCCTGACGGACAACCTGCATGAGTACCTAGTGGCCTGTATCAACAACATCTTTGGGGACATGCTGTGTCCCCGAGGGGTAGGAAGGGCCCCTTTGGCGCAGGTGGGGGGCAGGAGTATGATTGTAGACTCCCCTGCGTGCTTGGTTCTGCTGTGCATGATGGTGAGATAATTCCGGTGCTGGGGGTGGGGGCGCTGCTGGAGTGCTCTCTGTGATGCGCCCAAGGAGAAAGACCACTGCCCACCCCCCGCCCACAGTGTGCCCCGCGCACCACTGTGCCACATACACAACCTGGGAGTGCGAGGTCCAGGCGGGGACGAGGCTGGGAGTTTGAGGTCCAGGCAGGGCTGAGGCCTGTCTCCTGGGCACGTAGACCCGTCTTCCCGCTGTGTCCTCACGTGGTCGTCCCTCTGTGCGTGTCTGTGTCTTCATCCACCCTTCTCCAGTCCTATTGGATCAGGGCTCATCCTAACGATCTGATTTTACCTCCGTTATCTACTTCAAGACCCCACCTCCAAATACAGTCACGTTCTGGGGTATCGGGGTGAGGACTTCAACTTAAGAATTCAGAGGGGACACGGTTGAGCCCACAACACACCTAGTCTTTGTGATCCAGATAATTTGTGCCATTTGCTGGCGACGGCTGGAGCTACCCTCCCTGGGTCTCCGGGAAGCTGAAAAGTTAACTCCATATCCATTTCGGGTCCATTTTACGTCACTTTGTTGGGGCGTTTCTCCAAGTTCGTCCTATGAGCCTGGTCTGAGGCCAAAACAAGACAGTGGGGCTGCTGTGACCCAGGGCACCCAGGTGCTTGGGGCTTCTGAGGGAAGGTGGCAGGAGCAGCTGTTAGGGGACAGACCGCCAGGCTGAGTCTCCAGAGGGAACGTCACAGAGGGGAGACGGAAGAGGGTGGGAGGTCCACGTACAAAATCACTGGTCCTTCGAGCACTGGTCCTTGTAGTAACACGTGCTTGACCTTCCTGACACACCTGGCTATTCGACGGGCAGGGACTCTGGGGGTCAGCGTGAGCTCAGGGTGCTGTTGGTAACACTTCTGTCTGGGTCACAGACATTCCAGAGGCCAAGGAGCAGTTGTAGATGCTGCCTGCCCCCCCCATGTCCCTACTACAGGCACCCCAATGATGCCACATCCCTGCGTCTCTCAGACACCCTGATAACCGACCACCGTTGCTCTCAGACACCCCGATCCTCCACCATCAGTGTCTCTCACACTCCCCGATACTCCACCATCAGTCTCTCTCACCCTGCTCTCCACCATGAGTCTCTCACACTCCCCGATACTCCACCTTCAGTCTCTCACCCTGATCTTCCACCATCAGTCTCTCTCACACACCCAATCCTCCACCATCAGTCTCTCTCACCCTGCTCTCCACCATCAGTCCTTCACACTCCCCGATACTCCACCATCAGTCTCTCACCCCAATCCTCCACCATCAGTCTCTCTCACCCTGTTCTCCACCATTAGTCTCTCTCTCATACACCCGATCCTCCACCATCAGTCTCTCACCCCAATCCTCCACCATCATTCTCTCTCAGACACCTGATCCTCCACCATCAGTTTCTCACCTTCATCCTCCACCATCAGTCTCTCTTACCCCGGTCTCCACCATGAGTCTCTTATACACCTTGATCCTCCACCATCAGTCTCTCACCCCGATCCTCCACCATCAGTCTCTCTCAGACAACCGATCCTCCACCATCAGTCTCTCACCCTCATCCTCCACCATCAGTCTCTCACACACCCCAATCCTCCGCCATCAGTCTCTCTCACCCTGTTCTCCACCACCAGTCTGTTTCATTACCCAATCCTCCACCATCAGTCTCTCACTCCCATCCTCCACCATCAGTCTCTCACCCTCCCCGATCCTCCACCATCAGTCTCTCAACCCCATCTTCCACCATCAGTCTTTCTCACCCTCTCTCCACCATCATTCTCTCTCAGACACCCTCATCCTCCACCATCAGTCTGTTTCACTCCCCAATCCTCCACCATCAGTCTCTCACCCCCATCCTCCACCATCAGTCTCTCACACTCCCCGACCAGTCTCTCTCAGGTACCCGCTACTCCTCCTTCCTCTCCAGGAGGTGCCGACATTGAACCAGCTGTGGACACGCGGCCAGCAGGTCATTCTGTCCTACGAGGAGGCGAGTGTCGTGAGCCGGCACAGGGAGCTGTGGCCTGGGATCCCCTACTGGTGGGGGGACCAGGTGAAACCCCAGGAGCTCATCCACTACCTGGAGCACATGAAGAGGTGTGGCCGCCCAGGTGAGCAGTGTGGGTCGGTCACACATGGCACCTGCAGGGCTCACACACACGTTATCGCTCACGGGTTTGCTTTCGGCTCTTAGGGAAGAACTTTAGAAGTCATGTAGCGTGTGTGTGTGCGCGCGTAACATGTATGGACTCGTGTGTGGCTGTGTGAGCACGTGTCTGTACGTGGGTACGTGTACATGTGTGCACAGATGCACAGATGCACAGAGGAACAGATAAGCCCATACACACGACGCGGTTTGAAGTGTTGGGGTTCTGAGCCGATGGCCAAGAAAGAAAGGATTGTTGCGCTATTTGGGTGCAAACAGGTGCTTTTATTACAGCGGGGGGGACAGGACTGTGGGCGGAACGGGGTTGTGAGGGGTGACTGATACTTGGGAGGTGGGGGAGGTGAAGGGACGGAAGTTCCAGAAGGATTTCATATGCTAACGAGGACTCCGGAGGCTGGAGGCCTGGCTATTGTCAAGCTAAGGTCATTTCCCCTCTAGCAACGCATGAACTTTAAGAGGGTAGGGAGTTGCTGGAGAGATGTTTCCCTCTGAGGGTGTCAAGGGTTCGCCAATGGCCGCAGGTTATAAGGACATTTAATAGCATCTCTGCCTTTGTTTCCCACATCTCTCCCCCCTGAACAATGTTGACATTTAAATCTTTGGGTTTTCTTTTTTTAAAACGTTTATTTATTTTTGAGACCGAGAGAGACAGAGCATGAATGGGGGAGGGTCAGAGGGAGGGAGACACAGAACCCAAAACAGGCTCCAGGCTCTGAGCTGTCGGCACTGCACGGAGCCCGACGCGGGGCTCGAACTCACAGTCTCTCTCCCTGTGCCCCCTCCCCCCAACTCTCTCTCTCAATCTAGAGGTAAAAATAGAAACAAACAAAACCAAAAAACTAAAAAAAAAAAAAAAAAAATTAGTATTTACAAAGACGTGTTGTTGAAACATAATTTTTCCCTGCAATTACCCTCATTTGGAGAAGTAGCCAAGTCAAGACTCCTCTGTTTGTAAACCGAATCCAGTGCTAATAAACTTGGCCTAATTATTTACATCACCTCAGCAGGAATGGTGATAAGCCATACAGATTTTTCAAAATTTGCTTCGCAAATTTCGTAAGGAATCTCTCAACTGAGCCAAGCGTAGCCTCTCCAGGCCAGAAGCCAAGGCAAGTACTTCCGTCAGACCTGCCTGCTGTACCTGTAGAATGGGGCCAACTCCTGGTCACGAGGTCCCCAAATATCCTGAGGTTGCTGCACCTGCCAGGAAGTGACCTGTACTCACCTGGTGAGGCTGCTGGGAGCTCTGTGAGCAGGTACCCAGCCAACGTTTCCAAGGGGCTCGATGGCTCCGTGTTTCGTAAAGTCAGCCTTAGTTCCTTAGAGCTGTCTGGTCATATGTGAGTCTACACAGGTCACTCACAAATAGGACATTCCAGAAACTTCAGGAATTTCGGGGCACCTGGGTGGCTAAGTCATTTCGGTCGGATGAGTGTCGACTCTTGATTTCGACCCTCCCCTGCTCAAGCTCGCTGGTGCAAAAAGAAAATAAACTTTAAAAAAAAAAAAAACACACTTTAGGAATTGCATAGTCTCCAGAATAGTTCTAGCATTTGCCCTAAGACCTATTATTTATTTAATGATGCTTCCTGAGTCACCTAACGTACCAAAGAAGCAAATCTAATTGGTCAAAAAGACTTTATTTACAATTTAAATCTTGGGGAAGTTTGTTTAAAAAGCCTTAAAGAAGTTACAAAGCACGCGCCTTAATAGGATTACCTACCATCACAAAGTTATTTATTTAACCAAGGAGGCAATAAAAGATTCCAAAGGCAAGTGTGTAGGGTTATACAGTTATTAGCAAAACTTAGCTCTTTTAACACTGAGACTTAAGTAATCAAAGACCTGATAAACAAAAAATGTAGAAACTGGCTTTCTTGGCAGGTAACAGAGAAAAAAACCCTTTGTTTACATGTTCTTATCAAAAGCAGGCTAACAATAAAAAAAAAGTCCTTTTTTATAACAGAGAAATCAGAATTCCAAACTTATACCAGTGTACTTTTAAAATCCCCTCATTATGGGGTGCCTGGGTGGCTCAGTTGGTTGAGAATCCAACTCTTGGTTTCAACTCACGTCATGATCTGACAGTTTGTGAGTTTGAGCCCCACATGGGGCTCTGTGCTGACAGCGTGGAGCGTCTCTCTCTCTCTCTCTCTCTCTCTCTCTCTCTCAAAATAAATACACATTAAAAAATCCATGCATTTCAACTTTAGTCCTGACCACACACAAAATTCCTTTCCAAAGATTTCCCTTTTTAAACCCTCTACACCTTTTTTTTTCATCCAGTGTTGTTTCCCTTATTTCCATCAGGGTTAATTACATTTAGCAGCATTTTCAAAAATGTTTATTTATTTTTGAGAAGGACTGTGAGTGGGGGAGGGACAGAGAGAGAGAGAGGAAGACAGAGGATGTGAAGCCGGCTCCAGGGTTAGACCCACGAACTGCGCGATCATGACCCGAGCCGAAGCCAGACGCCTAACCGACTGAGCCACCCGGGCGCCCCATTTAGCAGAATTTTTCGTGTTAGAAACCTTAGTCTCCAGTGGAAATTAACTGGTAACCAATTGTAAACTGTTCAGCCAGAAGTCTCTAGATGGCAGATTTATGAATCTAAAATTTAAAGCACAAATTAAATGAAAACATTTAAGCAGAAAGCATGTTTTCGAGCAGATTTAAATGCCCTGAGCTTCTCTGCAGTAAGAAGCCGAAAAACCACAAACCTACCTTCAGTAATCAATCCATGCTTCAGGGCCACGTCCTATTAGGGAAAGGTCTGGATGTCCAAGGAATTCAGTCCAATTTGTCATCGCAGCAAAGCTTTAAAAGTCTCGGGTCACCACAGACTTTGCAAGCTATGTTAAGAACACCCGTGAAAACTGAGAAATCAAGCATCATTTTAGGTCGTCTTTTTGCTGACCAGTTGCGACAGAGATAACACGACCTGACCTCACCTTTAGTGAGCCCGAATAGAATAGCAGCGTGGTATTTAAGGCTCGTGAGTCTAAAGACAGGTGCATCTTAAGTAAACCGACAAATTTAAATTAGCTTAAACACCGAATTATATTCTGCTTGTGTCCATTTGAAAGCCAATCAGCTTGTTCCCCACTGTCAGTTTTTCGGGGATGCGGGCAGGGATCTCTGAAGTGGGCGCTGTGAGTCCGGGGCCGGTGTTTGCTCCTTGCGGGGAGGGGATGGGGAGCCCGGGCTCCGAGCTGGGCCAGGAACCGGTGGTGGGCCAGCAACTGGACCACCCAAGGTGGTGCAAGGTGCAAAATAAGGAGGAGAGGCAAAAGAGGAGAGACGTCCCAGAAGGCAGAGAAAGGGCTTCCTGATGGATTCTAAGCCTCCTAGACTCGGACAGATGAGCAGACACCGTGGGGTTTCCCACCACAGTGGACGCGTGCTGTTTTCACAGCTGCTTGGGAACATGCCAGAAAGTCCCCGTCCCGAGGCAGACTAACCACAGCTGGCTCCGATGATCGCGGCTGTTATCCCGGGAAATGACTTCGGGAGAAGCCCCTGCATCTATTTGACGAGGAACAGACAGGGTCAGCGTCCCCTTTGCTAGGACGGCCTGGGTGCCATCAAGAGGACGCCTGTCTACATAATTATCGCCAGGGAGTTTGCTGGCCTGGGCCAGACACATCCTGCCAGAGCCGCTTAGGTCCGGGCTGATGTGGAAAATGTTGGGGTTCGGAGACGGCAGCCCAGCAAGCATTCTCGAGACGTTTTTGGTGCAACAGGTGGCTTTATCAAAGCGCAGGGACCGGGCCGTGGGCCGGAAGTGCTGCTCTGGGATGGAGGAGAGGCTGGTTATACACTCGTGTGAGCTGGGGGCGGTGAGGTCAAGGGAAGCGCCCAGAAGGACCTTCGTATGCTAAGGAAGATCAGGGATCCTCAGGGATCCTGGAGGCCCGGCTGGCGGCTGGCGGCTGGCGTCAGGCTGCCGGTGTTTTTCCCTCTAGCGAAGCCTGAACGTTAGGACAGAGGACGTTCCCAGAGAAATCGCGGACTCGCGAGCGCTGTCCAGTGATGGTCAGTGGGCTGCAGCTTGTAAGAAATTCCATTGTGTCCGCGTTTCCTTTTTGCTTTAATTCCCCGCGTCACGTACACACGCACGACGCACGTACGCACATCCACGAGACATCTACGTGTGTGTACATATGTGGACACGCACCTGTGGTATCGCTAGCGAGGTGCGGAGACTCGGGTCTACAGCCTGCCCCAGCTCTGCGCTGCAGGTGTGCGACACGCGTCGTGGGCAGTGTGCTGTGCTCGCGCCCACACGCGCGGTACAGACTCCCACGCGTGCTGCACGCACACCCACACGCACTCCACACACTCTCCACAAGCATCCACACACACTCACACGCTCTACGTGCACCCCACGAGGTCTACACGCACCCACACGCGCGCCACACGCACCCACACACGCTCTAGACGCACCCATTCACTCCACACACAGTCTACACGCACCCACACGTCTAAATGCACCCACACGCGCTCTGCACACACCACGCACACACGCACTCTACACACACCACGCACCCACACGCTCTCCACACGCACCTACACGCGCTTCACACACACCCACATGTCCTCTACACACACCCACGGACGCTCTAGACGCACCCACACGTCTACACGCACCCACACGCGCTCTACACACACACAGGCTCCACACACACCCACACGCGCTCCGAGCATGCCTCCTGCTCGCCCTGTCACGCCTCTGTGTGCTCACAAACCTGTTTCAGAAGCCATGTTGTAACCCGAGAGACGGACATAAGGCCCGGCCCCAAGGCCACCCGAGAAGCAGGTTGTGACATGGTATCTCGCACTCTCGTGTTTCTCCGCTTGACAAGCGTGCACTCTGAGGGTTAGAAGGAAAACCGTCGGGGAGACACCAAAAGTCTGACTGTGGCGCCTGCCAACTCGCCTGTGGTGGGAGTGGGGGGCTCTCAGACCTTTGTCCAGGGGTTCCCACCCACACAGGTGCTGAGCCCCTCCCAGAGATTCTGCGATGTGTCTGAGGATTCTGGGCCACCCCCCCCCCCGAAATCCACTGGCTGACACGCGGTGTGTGAGTGTCCATTTGCCGCTGTGACAAATAGTGGTTACTGTGTCCACCACACAGGAGTGGGACATACACGTCGCTGGGGACATTATTCCGTCCAGCACGTGGGACATCTCTGGGGACATTCGTGTGTCCGCCGCTCAGGGTCAAGGGGTGGACGTCTGTGGGGACATCAGTGTGTCCGTCGTGTGGGGGGTCGGGGCATGGTCATCTCTGGGGATGTTATTCCGTCCACCACACGGGAATCAAGACATGCACATCCCTGCGGACATTATCTGTCCCCATGCTGGGTGGCAGGAGTCTGGCACTGATGTGGACACGTGTGTCCCCGCCGTCGGAACCCTAATCTGCACGCGGCTCTGAGAGTCTGTGCTCAGAAGTGTGTGGACACTAGGGCCGGGGGAGCCTGACTGCCGTGGCACCAGCTTCCTCTCCTTCCTCTTCCAGGCGGGCTGTTCGTGGCGGGCATCAACCTGACGGAGAACCTGACGTACATTCTGGCGCACCTGTCTGAGTCCTTGGAGAAGATGACGCTCCCCAACCTGCCGTACCTGTGCGCGTGGGTGCGTGAGCAGTGCCCTGGGCCGGGCGTGCGGTGCACCAACATCATCGCGGGGGACTTCATCGGGGCGGACACGTTTGTCAGCGACGTCATCAGGCTCAACGACAAGCTGCTGCGATGCTGACACGGAGCACGGGCACGGGGCGGGGGGGGGGGGTCGCGGGGCAGGGTCCACCTTCCCCCATCCACGGAGCGCCCCCCGCGGGTGACACCCAGCCTCGCGGCTCCTGGGGGCGGGAGTGGAAAGCACACACTGGTGATCAGCAGAGACGTGTGGTCGAATCCTCAGAGGAAGAAGGACCCGGAACCTGGGATCTGCTTCTTCAGGTTTAGCAGCAGCTGTGGCTTCCGTGGGCGGGTGCCGTGGCTGCCGTGGGGCAACCCCTCGCCTGGGGCTGTGGTGGCAGCAGGATGACCTATGACACTTTCCCAGAGCTGCATAAAGCCCGAAAGTACCGCGTCTGTGGGGTAGGGACTGGGCATGTCCGATCCACGGAGAAAACCACTAAAACGGGGAAGAGATACTGTTGTTTCCGGTGAAACCACCGCACGTTTGCTTGTCCCCAGGCCACGGTTCCTGGGGCTGCTTCTCTGGCTTTTCCGACAGGGACGGAAGGAGCAGAGGGCCCTCGAAGGAGGTGTCTGGCACACACTCCCTCACTTTCCAGATGCCTCCCTGGCGCTCTCTTCGAGCCAGTGTGGGCCCGCACGCGTGACGGGCAGCTGGGTGCCCACCCTGGGCGCTGCTGTGGCATCCCGGGGCCCGCCGGGAGGCCACCTTCAGGCATCCCCGGAAATTAGGCCAAGCGGTGCTGGGGTTTCCCCTCTCTGGCACACGTGCCACTCCTCTCCCAGGACCACGTTGGGCAGTGGTCAGTTTTCCAACATCCTTGTTCTGTGGTTTCTTAGGGTCTGTCTGTCCGTCTGTCTGTCTCTATTTGCCCAAGATGCGAACTCTATTTTGTTCTTTTCTCTGTTCGTGGTGCTCTGGCGTCTGGGGGCCTTGCGGCTCCCCCCCTCAGGGCTAGCGGATTCCTAATCAGAGACGGCAACCACGGGCTCGGGAGCACACGCTATATGCGAGCAAAGCAACGCCATCATCCAGCCTGCGCTCGCCAAGCCCACATGCATAGGCTTCGAGCTGACCCCTGAGCCGACACGGGCACGCGCTGGAGATACTGTGGGTTTCGGTCCAGCGAAACTGCAATAAAGTGCATCAGATGAATTGTTTGGTTTCCCGGGACATACAAAAGTTGTGTGTTGACGAAGTAGTCTATTAACCACGCACCGATCGCGTGGTGTCCAGAAAAACAGTGCTCGTGCCTTAACTGAAACATACCGTATCGCTCAAAAAAAACCAAAAAATGCTAACCATCCCTTGAGCTGTCGGTGAGTCCCTGCCACCGGGCAGAGATCACCTTAACGGACACGGTCATAACGAAAACGTGGGAAACACGGCGAGAATGACCAACCTGGGGCGCAGACACAGGAAGTGAGGGGATGTGGTTGTTAAAGTGGGGCCGGCAGTCTGGCAGGGCACTTTAGGTTTGTGCAACATGTGGTGTCTAGGAAGAACCACGGGGGGCGGGGGGGGGCGCCGGTGTCCCGCTGTCACGTCTGCCTTTCCCACGGAAACTGCGTGGCCTCATGCAAATTTCTGCCCCAAAGGGGTTTTCCTTGCGGCCCAGGGGCAGCACACCCCACCCCCTGGGGCAACGTGCTTAGTAAACTCTCCTGGTGGCTGGCCGCCTCCGGGAGTGAAAACCCCGAGTGTGTGCATGAGGCCGTGCTCCCCGTGAGGGGCAGGACGGCATTGCTCCGCTTCCCCGGTACCCGGGGATCCAGCCGCGTGGACGCAACGTCACAAGTCCCGCGCTGCGCACACGACCTTGACGGTGCTGGCCCTTTCAGCTTCTCAGCCCAACGGTGAACCCCGATGGTGTGTGGGTGTTCCTCTCCCCTACGAAGGGCTCCCTGGGGTTCCTGTGTGTCTTGTGTTCCGGAGCATTCTGCCTCCGATGGAGGAGGACATTAGGCTTTCTCAGGGTAGTCTTGAAGACGACACTTTCCTCCGGGTTGGAGTGTGGTCTCTTCAGGTGCAAGGGATCATTTTCCAGAACATCCGCTTGTGTTTTCGGTATGCGGATGCCATCATTCCAGGAGCGGCCCGAGGCCCAGGAACTGGAAGCTCGAAGCCCGCAGGGGATGGCGCTGGACGTGATGCTGCGTCCTTGGAACGCCCCGTGGCCGTAGATCCTGGCCACGTCCGGCCCACGAGTACCTTCTGTTTGTGTCCGGAATGTTTGTGTCCGCCTCGTTCGTGGATTTGTTTCTGTCATTCAAGTGACGGACACATCTGGGCAACACGGTGTGGAGGGCCCGGTTGAAGGAGCAGGTTCCCCGGGTCACGGAGAGGTTTCTTCACCTGCTCGCTGGGCCGCACTTTATTGTTGCTTTATAACTTAAAATCCTGGGTCAAACCTTTCAGTTTTCTGGTATTTTAAGTCTCTTCATGTGGACATGAAGCAAAGATTCTGTACTTTTTTCATTTTTTTTTAATGTTTATTTATTTTTGAGAGAGAGAAGACAGAGTGTGAGCAGAGGAGGGGCAGAGAGAGGCGGGGGGGGAGACACAGAATCCGAAGCAGGCTCCAGGCCCCGAGCTGTCACTACAGAGCCTGACGTGGGGCTCGAACCCATGAACCGTGAGATCATGACCCCAGCCAAAGTCAGCTGCTTAACCAACTGAGCCACCCAGGCGTCCCTATTTACTTTTAATTTAATTTAATTTAACTTCATTTAATTTTATTTTACTTCATTTTGTTATTTTTTATTTTATTTATTTTGTTCTACAGTCTTTTAAAAAATTTGTTTCTTTACATTTATTTATTTTTGAGAGACAGAGAGAGAGAGACAGAGGGTGAGCACGGGAGACGCAGAGAGAGAGGGAGACAGAATCCGAAGCAGGCTCCAGGCTCCGAGCTGTCAGCACAGAGCCCGACGTGGGGCTCGAACCCATGAACCGTGAGATCATGACCCCAGCCAAAGTCAGCTGCTTAACCGACTGAGCCACCCAGGCATCCCTATTTAATTTTAATTTAATTTAATTTAACTTCATTTAATTTTATTTTACTTCATTTTGTTATTTTTTATTTATTTTGTTCTACAGTCTTTAAAAATTTTTTTTTCTTTACATTTATTTTTGAGAGAGAGAGAGAGAGAGAGAGAGAGCGTGAGTGGGGGAGAGGCAGAGAGAGAGGGAGACACAGAATCCCAAGCAGGCTTCAGGCTCCGAGAGCTGTCAGCACAGAACCCGACGAGGGGCTCCAACTCAGGAACCATGAGATCGTGACCTGAGCCGAAGTCGGACGCTCAACAGACTAAGCCACCCAGGCGCCCCTCGGCCCCTCGTACTTTATTTTTTTTTTTAAGATGTTATTTTGGGGCTCCTGGGTGGCTCAGTTAAGCATCAGACTTTTGATTTTGGCTCAGGTCATGATCCCAGGATTGTGGGACTGACCTTGTGTTGGTCTCTGCACGGAGAGTGGACCCTGCTTGAGATTCTCTCTCTGCCCCCTCCCTGGCTTGTGTTCTCCCTCTCTCTCTCTCCCTCTCTCCCAGAAAGAAATGAAGAAAGAGAGAGAGAGAGAGAGAGAAGAAAGAGAGAGAGAAAGAAAGAAAAAAGAAAGAGAGAGAGAAAGAAAGAAAGACAGAAGGCTGAAAGTAAATAGAAAATAAAACCCAAAGAAAGCTGGTGGGTCTCTATAAATAACAAACAAAAGGGGCGCCTGGGTGGCTCAGTCGGTTAAGCATCCGACTTCAGCTCAGGTCACGATCTCGCAGTTCGTGGGTTCGAGCCCCGCATCGGGCTCTGTGCTGACAGCTCAGAGCCTGGAGCCTGTTTCAGATTCTGTGTCTCCCTCTCTCTCTGACCCTCCTCAATTCATGCTCTATCTCTGTCTCAAAAATAAATAAACGTTAAAAAAAAATTAAAAAAAAAATAAAAAATAAAAATGCTTATTTATCCAAAGCAGGCTCCAGGCTCCGAGCTATCAGCAGAGCTGATCTGGGGCTCGAACCCACAAGTCGTGAGATCATGACCTGAGCCGAAGTCGGATACGTGACTGAGCCACGGAGCCGTCCCCCACCCACACCCAAAGATGAGTGTCTGAGCCTTGTGTATTTGAGGGACGCACCCTGTCAGAAGGATGTGCCTGGCAGGTGCTGTGGTGGCTGCGTGTGTGGACCACGAGCCCACGGGAAAGGAGGCTGTGTGGTTCGGGTGTGTGCACTGCCCTGTGGCTGCTGAATAAACGTCGGCGGAGTGAAGTACCGTCAGGTGACGGTGTCTCTGGGTCACTCAAACCTGTACTTGGCCCTTCCCCTGTCAGAATCGGGGTGTGGGCACCTCGGGGGTCGGCCGTGCCCGGGCCCCCTTCTTGGGGTGACTGCCTGCCTCCCAGCACATGGGCGTGTTCTCAGGGCCCAGCTGCTCGCGGCACAGTGGACCGGGCCTTGGGAGGGGAGAGGCCCATCCGTGGACAGAGGGGTCCTGGGGAAGCCTGGGTGCTCGTGGGGCAGGGGAAGCGGTCTTGTACCTGGTCCCCTCGGTGGGAAGACCGACGCCCTCTGTCCGGGGTCCCTCCCACCCATGTCCCTGATCTTCCCTCCTGGGCCCCCGAGCCCCTCCCCCAACCCCCCCATGCAGGCCCCCGAGCCACCCCCCCCAACCCTCTCTCACAGGCCCCCCTGAGTGCCAGCCACCTCCTCATCGTGCTTGTAAGCACGCAGTTGGGCGTCAGGACGCTGTGGCTCTGGGCCTTGGGGTGGGGCCTCTGGGACACTGGGGTGTGGACACTGGGGTGGGTGGCTGTGAGGAGAGTGAGGGACCAGAGGTCTGACCCACCCGCACCCCTTCCTTGTGTCTCCTGCACGGGGAGGTGCTGCGGTGGTGAGAACAGAGTCGGGGGCTGGAAGGGGGCGGCCCTGGTGTGGGTCCCAGGCAGAGAGCCAGGCTGCGGGGCCTCAGGGAAGAGGGGGCACACACCGGGGGCGGGCAGACCGGGCGGGACCTTGGGGGCTGGGGGCGGCCCGCGCAGCACACTCCCCTGCCCACTGCGGTCTCTTCGGGGTTGGCCAGTCTCCTGGCTTCAGGCTGGGCTGGGCTGCTCTGTCCACACCTCTGCTCTGTCCACACCTCTGCCCCGTCCCCTTGTTTCTCCTTGACCTGTGTGTGCCCGCAGAGGCCTCAGGGTCGTCGGGAGACAGTCCTCATTGCCGGGACACTGCGGTGGGGAACAGGGAGGTCTGGCAGCCCTGAGTTTATGGGGACCAGCACCCGGGAAGCCCCAAGTGGCTCCTCCCACCCCCGCCACACTGGCAGGACCGTGTGCTTGGCAGCCGGCCCTCGGAAGACTCAGCAAGGCTGGTTTACAGACACAAGAGCAGAGCTTTTAATATCCTGTAGCTGGAACAGCGTGGAAGGCAACCCATGCTCAGGTCACAAGCACGTCCCCGCGGAGTCACCCTGAGACCTGACCTTTGACTTCTGGCCGCAGGGGGGCGGCCACCAGCCTTTCGGGCCCAGCAGGGAGCAAGGCGCCCGAGGGGGCGGGCAGGACGCCCCGCGGCGGTGCTGAGGCCACACAGCCTCCGCTGCCTCACTGGCTGGCTGACTCCGGGAAGAGCTTCCGGAACTTGCTGTAGGCAGAGCTGCTGATGACGACCCTGACGTCGGCCGCCCCGGCCTCGGGGATCACGTCCACGTCCTGCACCGTCGCCTCCTGGTGCAGCCAGCTGAGGAAGTGAGCAAGGGACACGTTCTCTGAGGCGGGCGAGGACCCCAAAGGGCTATGTTCCCAGGAACTGGTCCCAGGCAGAGCGCCGTCCCACAGAACGCTACCCCTGGAGCCCCGTCCCCTGTCCCCGAAGAGTCCCGTCCCCGCAGAGCCCTGTCCCCCAACCGCACACCGCCTTGCTGTCACTGGTGGGGGACCTACCGGCAACGAAGTCCCCCGCCCAGCCGCATGCCTGTCAGCTCAAGGAGGCCGCTTGCCCCGCAGGCCAAGTCATTAACCCAGATTCGCTGCAGGCGCGTCAGACACCCCGCACCTGCCCCGCGTGCTGGTGCTCTGCCCGGCCTTTCCTACACCTGCTTGGCCAGCCCCACGCACCTCAGCTGTGCCCCCGCCAGCCGGACTCGGAGCGTGAGGACCTGTCTCCCTGTGGCTCTCAGGACGGCGTCCTCCAGCCGGGCCCTCAGCTCCGGGAGCCCGTGTCCCAGGAGGGCGGACACGGCCACGGCCTGGGATCCTGCCGGGCTGTACCTGCGTCGGGGCGGCGGGCAGACCCCACTCAGCCCGGGGAACACCGAGCGGGGGTCCCCAAGAAGCACGCCCGCCCACGGGGCCTGAACTGTGACTGTGTCAGACGGTCCCAGGAGAGGACGCGGCCCCGCTGGACAGGGACACAGGGATGGAGAAAACCATAAGGCTGCGGTGACACGGGGGGAGGGGGGGCCTGTGGGGGTAAGGGGTTCAGAACATGCAACCCCAGAACACGGCTGCGGTGACACATCCGGGACAAGGGCGCTGGGACCGCCCCTTTCCCTCCCGGGACCAGCAGGGGGCGCTCCGCGGAAAGCCGCGGGGCAGGCGGCGAGGGGCGGCCACAGGTCACCGGGCCGCGTCACCAGTCCGTGCGGGAATGAGGTCCGGGGGGAGGGGGGCAGGCCGGGGTCCACTCACCCGGGCACCAGGTCGACCTTGTTATGAACTTCCAGCACGGAGTCCAGCAGCGGGGCGGGCAGGCGCAGGCCCCGCAGGGCGGCCAGGACGGTGGCTTTCTGCAGCTCCGTCTCGGGGTGGCTCACGTCTCTCACGTGCACAACCAGATCCTGGGGAGCAGACGGGCCCCGTGCTGGGGACGGGGTTCCGGGGGGCACACCGGAGGACCCGCGCCGGCCGGGGGCTCTCACGGGCACCGCACGGTGGGGTGGGAGCGGGAGCCGGCCCGGCCCCCTGGCGGTCCCCTGCCCCGGTCGCGGTGGGAGGCTCCCCGGGACCAGAGCTGGCCCGGGGCCCACCCAGTGCCCCCTGCTCGGGGGTCCAGCCCCGGCCAGGCCGCCGCCCTCCACGTGGCCGGGGGCCCTGGGCGGCTCCCGCACCAAAGGCAGCAGCACGCACCTTCGGGCTCAGGTAGGCCCCCCGAACCCCACCGGGTGCCTTGTTCATCATCCGCCGAACCCTGAGTCCGCATGACTCCAAATTTTAAAGGACGCCTCTTCCTACGTTTAAGTATCTTTACAGGTAGGTGACCCATGCACAATTGGGAAAACGCGGGCATCTGACTGGTGCAGCGCTTTCGGCTGGGGTCATGACCTCACGGTTGGTGGGTTCAAGCCCCACCTCGGGCTCGGGCCCACAGCCTGGAGCCCGCTTGGGATCCTCTCTCTCCCTCTCTTCCAAGATATATGAAAAAGAATTTGGAAAATGCAGCAAGAAGAAAGAGCTGCCTGTAATTCTGCCCCTGGGAACAGGCACCGCCCACATTCCAGAATGTTCACTTCCGGGTTTTAGATGCGCTTAAAATTAAAAAAAAAAAAGTTTTACTTCAGAAACGTTCCAGATTTTCTGGAAATATGGCAGAGGGGGCACGTGGCCCTCACCTTGCTGCCGCAGCCAACGTTAGTCATGGCGTGTGCCACAAGGCGGGGGTGACCCCGGGGCGCACTTGTGACGACCCTCCAGTCTCTGTCCCGAGTCAGTGGCCTCTCCTCTTCCGTCCTGGACACCACCCAGGACACTTGTCACATTGCTGGTCACCTGTCCTTGGCCCCTCTGAGCCCCGACCACGTTGAACACCACACGGGCATTTTGTGGGACGCCCTGTAGCTGAGGTCGGCCTGGTTCATTCTCCTGTTTACACCACGGTTCGGGGTTTGGGGGCAAGACCACAGAGAGCGTGCCCTGAATCCCCGCGGCCACAGCTGTGCACACAGGTGACCTGAGGGACAGGCGCCTGGTCGCCCTGGACAGCGGTTCCACCTCCTTCTGTGAATTTGTCTTTAAAGGGGTCACCCAACAGGGCTCAGTCTCAGGGTGGCTTAGGCGCCACCTTCCTGAGGGGGTGTGTGTCCGGAGACCTGGCCCCCAGGTTGTGTCGTGTGAGGGGACCCGGTCCCCGGGTTGTGTTGTAAGGGGACCCGGCCCCCACGCTGTGTCGTGTGTGAGGGAACCCGGCCCCCATGCTGTGTTGTGTGTGAGGGGACCCGGTCCCCAAGGCTGTGTCGTGTGTGAGGGGACCCGGCCCCCACGCTGTGTCGTGTGTGAGGCGACCCGGCCCCCACGCTGTGTCGTGTGTGAGGGGACCTGGCCCCCGGGTTGTGTCGTGTGTGAGGGGACCCGGCCCCCACACTGTGTCGTGTGTGAGGGGACCCGGCCCCCATGCTGTGTCGTGTGTGAGGGGACCCGGCCCCCTGGTTGTGTCGTGTGTGAGGCGACCCGGGCCCCACGCTGTGTCGTGTGAGGGGACCCGGTCCCCAAGGCTGTGTCGTGTGAGGGGACCCAGTCCCCAAGGCTGTGTCGTGTGTGAGGGGACCCAGTCCCAAGGTGGTGTCACACGTGAGTGGATCTGGCCCCCAAGCTGTGTCACATTTGATGGATTTCGCCCCCACTTTGTATTGTGCAAGAGGGAATCCTGCCCCCAAGTTGTGTCATGTATGAGGGGACCTGCTACCCAGGGTTATGTCGTGTGTGAAGGTACCAGATCCCTATGTTGTGTCACGTGTGAGGGGACCCGGTCCCCAACGCTGTGTCATGTGAGGGGACCGGGCCCCAGGTTACACAGCTGTTTTAGGTAATTTGGCCCCTGGGATCATCCCACACTCACTGAATGAGCCACGTCTTCCAGGGTGGCGGAGAAGGACTCGATCAGGCTGTGGGGCAGCTGGGAGAGGAAGCCGACGGTGTCCATGTAGATGACGGCCACGCGGGAGGGCAGCCACCCCGCGTGGGCCGTGACGTCCAGTGTCGCAAACAGCCGATCCTGGGGCCGGACGGCGTCGTCACCCGTCAGGGCCTTGATCAGCGTGGTTTTTCCTGGAAGGTGGGTCACAGGGGACGCGCTGTGTGAGAGGCCCCCTCACCACACGTGTCCCACCTCGGCAGCAGTCGAACCCACGTGCATCTGGCCGAGGCGGCGGCCATGCGTTGTGAGGTCTCTGAGCTCCTAGTCTCCGCCCTGTGTGGTCAGAGAACCTGCCGTTCTCGGTCACGCTTGCGGCCCAGAGGGCCAGGGCCCAGGGTACGAGTGCCCGTATGCAGGACGGCGGTGGTGCGGACGGGGTGGTGACGGCCGAAGGGGTGAGGGCACCCGTGCACACGAGGATAGTACAGACCCGGCGGTCACGTTTGTGCACGTGTGGGGGACACGTGATTGGCATCTACGTAGACGAGGCAGGTTCTCCGCGTGTCTGAGATGCAGTGGGTATCTGCGTGGCAGAAAGGTGATGGTGTAGACAGGGGCCGTGGTGCCTACGGGGCATGTGTGTTGTCTGTGAGGTGGGCTGGGTGCCTGTGTAGACAGAGTGCTGGTGGTGGAGTTGAGGTATGCGTATACGGCAGACCGGATGTCGGTGTAGACAGAGTGATGATGGAGTGGGGTGGGTACAGTGTGTGTGACGTAGGCTGGGCGTCTGTGTAGACGGGGTGGTGGTGAAATCGGTGTGTGTGTGTGGGGGGGGGTGGATGGGGGTGACAGCGTTAATGGAGTGTGGCGGTGTAGACAGGCAGGAGCCGTATGTGTCTGCAATGGCCCCAGAGGACGTCCCCTCCACTCAGCCTTCCTGCAAGAATGCGCCCGTGTGTGCGCCTGGCCCCCGTGTTCGGGGCCACGCCAGCTCGTGGACATTACTGGTGGCCACTGGCTTCAGCCCGCCCCACAGGTGAATGAGGAGATGACCCGGTAGGGCGGCCCCACCTGGACACACAGGTGCCCTCACCACACAGGTCCCGGGGCACGGACTCCTCTGTGCTGGTGAGCCACGGGCCGCGGGCGTAACCTAGCAGTACTGAGTTCGGTAGCCTCGGCGGAGCGCCAGAAGCTCGGTGCTGACGCCGCCGTGCGGGCGCACTCGCCGTTTCCCACAGGGTGAGAGCCTGTATCTACCCAAGCGGGATTCTCTGCGGCTTTGGTGCCCCCGCACTTTCTGTTCCAGGTTTTGTGGGAAGTTCCCTCCCTCCTTGAGGACAGGGAGCCGGTGGCGTGAGGCTGGTGGGGACCTCACGCTGGCAGGGGAGTGGACCTCGCGCAGCCCGGCACCCGCTGGCGGACCGGACCCCGACGGTGAGGAAGTCGCACCTGCCGTTGTCTCCCTTTACCGAGCACAGCCGTGAGCTCAGGGCTTCGGGACGAAGGAGACCCGAGGTTCCGTGTCCTGCAGACGATCGCGCTGAGCGCACACGTTAAGCTAAACCACGAGCCCTGTGGTGAGGTCCTACTGCGCACAGTCTGAACCGCTTTTATCCTTCTAGGGGCCTGCCCACCATGAATGGTCTTAACACCGTCACCCTTCTGTCTCTCTCTGAGTCTCAACACACCTGTAAGAGAGGGGAGTGCAGTCCGCTGTCCAGCACTCGATGACCACGCTGCTGACCTGACGGGGCACCCGCCGTGGGCCCTGCAAATGCCCCGGGGACATGAGCCACGCTTTCCACCTGTTCTCATCATCCGTCGGCCCTCTGAATCCCAGGGCCTTGTTGCGTTGGCGAGCGGTCTCTCCCCAAATGCACTAGCAGGGTGGTGGGGGGACGGCGGACCCCCCCAGGAGCCCCCAGAACTTCTCTCACCGCAGTTTGTGTATCCCACCATGGAGACCACAGGAAACTCCCGCCGTCTGCGCTGCCTTCCCAGGAGACGCCTTTTCTCCCGAAGTCTGTCCAGGGCCTTACGAATCTTCAGCTCCTTGTCCTTCAGCAGGCGCCGTTGCACCTGCACGAGCGATTCTCCTACAAACACCCAACACGGCGAGTCGGTGAGCACACTCACAAAGACGTGAGAGCAGAGTGAGCCACGCGGGTCCCTGTGTGCGTTGTGGACAGGCATTCTGCCCCTGGGACCCGCCCCCCGCCCCGCCGGTCTGCTCCTCTATACTGCCCCAGCACCTTCCTGTCTGACAGATGGCTTCACCCAGTGGAGGGTGGCCTCGCCTCCGGACTTCCGCCCTCTGAGGTCACCTGGGCTCCCCTTTATTTGGCAGTAAGGGAGAGCCTCCGAAGGACAGCCCCCATGATATCCAGAGCCACCTGAGCGGTGCCCCAAAGACACATCTACATCCTGACCCCTGGGACCTGTGAACGGTAACTCATTTTGGAATATGGTCTGGGCGCATATAACTGGTGAGGGATCTGAGGGGTCATCCCGGGTCAGCGTGGCCCTAAATCCAAAGACAAAGGTCTGCGTAACAGAAGAGAAGACAGAGGAGAAGCCGTGTGAAGATGTGAAGACCCATGTGGGAGGGACGCAGCCACGAGCCCAGGGACGCCTGGAGCCCCAGAAGCTGCAAGAGGCAGGAAGGACCCTCCTCTGGAGCCTCTGGAGGGAGCACAGCCCTGCCCACCCCCCCGACCCGATCTCAGCGGCCCCGCCCCCACCCCACCCCCCAGATCTCAGACTTCTGGTCTCCAGAGCTGACAGAGTACATTCCTGAGGTTTGAAGGCTCTGGCTTGTGGTCCTTCATTGCAGCCACCCCAGCAGACCACGTAGATATCCTAGTTTGTGTGAATGGGACCATGCACGAGGTCACATGCAGCCCCACTGGGATCTTTCAGCAGCGCTGCTGTCCCCTTCCTAAGGGTGGCTGCCGTGACATACCCCCTTCTGAGCACGCGGTGACAAGACCTCACGTTACCTGACCCCATGATGTAGCGTGAGCCTCCTCCCCGTCCATCCAGGCGGGTGGTGCTGCTCAGGTGGGACCTGCCGTGGAAAGGGGGCGTCTCAGTAGACAGGGTGAGACGTCCGTGCCCATCTAGGGGGAGCGTACCAGGTGACAGCACACAGACGCGAGGGTGAGATGAGAACTCTGGGTGGAGAGAGCGAGGCAGGGGGTCTTTCCTCCTGCCTGGATCTTCACCGTCACGGAAGGGGGGCCCCACAGCGGGGTGACCTGTCCGGGTAGGCTCGCTGCTTGGACAAGAGCCTGACAGGCCTCGTCCGGGAGGGCACGCCAGCCCTGCTGCCTTCCGTCTTCACCGCACCCCAGGCAACGGGTCGGACACGCGACTACGCGAGCCGCGAGAGCTGGGGTGTGCCCCGAACCTGAGAAGGGGGAGCTCAGCCAGCGCCACCTGCAGCCGGGCCTCCTTCGTCCGGGCGTTGCAGCGGAAAATGGAAAGAACAACGGTGAATCGGTCAAACACCTGCACGCCCCAGGCGGCCTCGAGTTCTTTCTGGAAACGGAGGGAGGGAGTGAGGGCATCTGCAGCGGTGTCTCGGGTGAAGGGGGCCCCCGAGATGGCGTCGGCGATTGATCCCGGGGCCTCCTCCGTCCGACCCGACTCCCTCCGCCCTCCTCCCGGAGCGTGGGAAGCGCCCCGAGACTCCCGCGTACCTTGGTGGGCGGGGCCATCCTCTCCACATTCAGAAAGACCGCGGTGACTTCTGGCAACGCTCGGATTTTCTCTGAGGAAAAGAGAAGGTTCGGTCGGACGTCAGGGCTCCATGGGGTCTGTCGTGGGGCCGACCCTGGGCTCAGGCTGGCTGTGGTCACCGGGTTCCCCTCGACTCCCTGAGGGCATATTTGGGAAGTCGGGTGTGTGAGGCAGGGGAGGGGAGGACCGGGGTCCCTTCGGGGGTCGTGGGTCTTGCACACGCAGGTGACACGACCCCACGGGGTCTGAATGGCTCCATGACCTGCGGTGACAGAGCCGGGCGGTGAGCACCCCCTCAGCGTATCCGCAGGGCTCGCCGCTCTGAAGTGTGACACCCCCGGGGGTCCCTGGAAGGCAGGGTTCACACACAGCACCCTGTCTGCGGGGAGGGCCGGGCTGGGGTCCCGGGGCCGGTTTCCACCGGACTCTGAATTGCCCCGACGGCCCCATCGGGCACAGTTCAGGCTGCGATCGGGGCACGGAGGCGTTTTGGACGTCTGATCCAAGTTCCCGTGAGGACGCCTCTACTCGGCCCAGACGGCGAGAGCCCCACCGTTCCTGCTCCAGGAGGAAGAGAGCCAGGGAGCAGGGCCCACCTGTCAGGTGCCGCAAGGTCCCTCTGCCGAACGCGACCTTCCCGTCGGGTGTTCTGGCGGGCACCACCATCCTTTCCACCACCGACCAGCGGTCCAGCGTGTGGACCAGAGATTCCGCCTCCGCCACCTGCCGGTCAGCTTCGGGGAGACACAGGGCCAGGGTGAGGGGCACACCCCTGCGAGGTCGGCCCCGGGGCCCCGTGCTCCCCAGCTCGGATGGCTGCCCGCACGGCGGCACAGAGGTCCGGACGCAGCACCCAGGTAGGCACCTGGTCCGAAACACAGCTGTGTGCCTCCAGGCCCAGACCGTTGCAGCCTCTGCTCACGCTGGACGCCGGGGGCCGGGCAGATAACGGGACGTGGGCTCGGTGAGGCCCCCGCGGTCTGTCGTGACCCAGCGGACAGCGGGTCTCGTGACGGAGCCCAGGAACTGGCTACATCCATTGCCTGCAGGGTGGGCTGTGAGCCCCCGCGTAGGCAGGGAGTGGGGCGCTGGTGCCGGTGGGTCCTGGGGCTTGGAGTCCTGACTGCTGCCGACAGGGCCGAGGGGGGCTCAGGGCTCTGTGACACGGAGGCCAGCGTGCTGGGCCCCATCCTGTGACACTTGTACTAAGCGCCCGCTGTGCCCCAGTGCGGTCTGTCCTCTCCCGGCGGCTGCCTTGGAGCACAGTGTCCTCAGGTTCCCCTGAGGGCCCTCGCTGGTCCTCCTCACCTCGCCCCTCTGGGTGGGGTCCTCCGATTCGACTCCTTAACCGTCACGCGTGGGGCATTGGCAACCCCCCAGACGCGGTCTTTCCCGACCTCCGTGGGGGGCCACGTCCCCACTCAACCATGGATCACCGTGCAGCTTCCCACAACCCCCCTGGCGGTCCTGCTCCTGCGGCCACTCCCACAGCCACCGGCCTGGGCGTCTGGTCGAAGTGCCACGTGGGACCCCCGACGCTAATGCTCGGGGAACCACCAGGTGGGGATGAAACCTGAGGACACTTGTGTATTCACAGTTCACATGCACGGGCTCACTCATAACTGGACCCTGCTCGTAGGACTACGGAGGCGTCCCCCACCCCTCACCTCCCCACCCCTGCACCACAACTCCCCACTCCTGCCCCACACCTCCCCTCCCCACACCTCCTTACCCTGCCCCATACCTCCCCTCCCCATACCTCCCCACCCCTGCCCCACACCTCCCCTCCCTTGCCCAGCCCTGCCACATACCTCCCCTCTCCCACTCCACACCTCCTCAGCCCCCACCCCACACCTTCCCTCCCCTGACCCACATCTCAGCACCCCTCCCCTCCCCCATCCACACCGCCCCTCCCCTCCCCACCCCTGCCCCACATCTCCCCTCTCCTGCCCCACACCTCCCCACCCCTGCTCACCCCTGCCCGGCACCTCACCTCCTCTGCCCCACATCTCTCCTCCCCGCCCCATACCTCCCACCCCTGCCCCACTCCTCCCCTCCCTTGCCCACCCCTGCCCCACCCCTCCCCTCCCCCACCCCTCCCCTCCCCTGCCTCACACCTCCCCTCCCCTGCCTCACACCTCAGCACCACACCACTGAAGACCAGTTGACACCACTTCCTTGTACCCCATCTATCACATCCGGCCATTAGGAGAAAATTACAGGGTATACTGACAGGTGACAAACGTGATGTAAAGACACAGAGCGGCATCAGAGCCATGGAATATGGCAGGGATGATGGAATTATCGGACCAGGAACTTACAACAACTATGAGTCATATGCTAAGGGCTCTGACAGATAAAGGAGCCGGCACGCAAGGACAGATGGGCAACGTAAGCAGACAGATGGAAATTTGAAGAAAGAGCCAAACAGAAATGCTGGCTGTCACAAACACTCCAACGGAAAGGAAGAATCCGCTGATGGGCTTATGAGTGGGCCGGGCAAAGCCAAGGAATGAATCTCTAAGCTTGAAGACAGGACTAGAGTCGTGATGAAGACATTCCAACTGTGAACGACGTAGAGAAACTGAGAAGTCAAGCCACAGACTAGAAGAAAATATTTGTAAAAAACATCTGAGAAAGGGCTGTTATCCAGAAGAAGTCTTAAAACTTAGCAGTAAAAGAAGAACTTGAGGGGCGCCTGAGGGCTCAGTCGTTCGAGCGTCCGACCTTGGCTCAGGTCATGATCTCGTGGTTCGTGAGTTCGAGCTCCACGTCAGGCTCTGTGCTGACAGCTTAGAGCCCGGAATCTGCTTCGGATTCTGTCTCTCTCTCTCCCTCTGCCCTTGCCCTGCTGGCACTCTGTCTCTGTCTCTCAAAAAGTGAATAAACATTAAAAAGTGTATTTTAAGGGGCCCCTGGGTGGCTCAGTGGGTCGAGCGTCCGACTTCGGCTCAGGTATGATCTTGTGGCTCATGAGTTCGAGCCCCACGTCGGGCTCTGTGCTGAGAGCTCAGAGCCTGGAGCCTGCTTTGGATTGTGTCTCTCTCTCTCTGCCCCTTCGCCGCTCATGCTCTGTCTCTCTCTGTCTCTCAAAGATGAACAAACGTTTAAAAAAAAATTTAAAAAAAAGAACTTGATCAAAAGCTGGGCCAAACGGGACACCTCAGTGGCTCGGTCGGTTGAGGGTCTGACTTCGGCTCAGGTCACAATCTTACGGTTTGTGAGATCGAGCTCTGCACGGGGCTGTCAGTGGGAGCTGGCTTGGGACCCTCTGCCCCCTCTCTCTTCACCTCTCCCGCTCACGCTGAGAAATAAACATTAAAAAATTTCATAATAAAAATACAAAAAAACAAAAGCTGGGCCGAAGACCTAACACACACCTGACCACAGAAGCTGGGGAGAGACGCTCTGTACCATATGTGGTCGGGGAAATGAATGCACGTTACCTCGAGAGCCACGCACACCTGTGAGGCTGGCCCAGACGCAGAATGCGGACAACACCTGACACTGGTGACACGGGTGCAGCAAGAACCCTCCTTCGTCGCTGATGGGAACCCAAAGTGGCGAAGCCGCTGGCAAAGCAGTTTGGTGCTTTCTTATAAAACCAAATGTGCTCTTACCAGAGGGTCCAGCAGAATGCTCCCTGGTATTTACCCAAGTGAACAGAAACTTGGGTCCACACAAAGCTGCACGTGGATGTTTACAGCAGCTTGGAAGCAACCTTGACGTCCCTCCGCAGGTGGACGGATAAATACACTGGGGGCCATCCAGACAATAGGGTCTTAGCACCACCAGAAACAAATGAGCTGTATGGCCACAGAAACTCACGCAGGAGCCTTAGATGCATGTGATTGAGTGACAGGAGCCGGTCTGAAAAGGCTGCGTAGTGGATGGTTCTAATCCTATGATGTTCTGGAAAAGGCAGAACGAGGCACATAGTAAAAACATCTGCAGTTGCCAGGAAGGGGGTGGGGTGAAGCACGAACAGGAGGGGCAGTGAAACCCTCTGCAGAATCCTGTAACGATGGATCCGTGATGTCGCACATGGTCCAGACCCACAGAGCGTGAAACACCGAGAGTGAATCATACTGTAAACCGCGGACTCTGGGTGATTCCGTGTTCACGTAGGTTCCTGGATCGTAACACGTGTCCTGCTCTGGTGGGGATGCTGGTAACACACGAGGCTAACCAGGTGGGACAGGAGGTACGGGGAACCCTCTGTACTGTCTTCTCAAGTTTCCTGTGCAACTAACACTACTCTAAAAGGCTTTAAAAGAGAAAACAAGGAACATAGCGCTGAGATGGAATGTTCTTGAACAGGAAAATTCACAGGAACAGAGAGCAGATTCGTGGCTGTGAGGGACGGGATGGGGATGCGATGCAAAGTGGCTGGTATTAAGGGGACAGGGCCTCCTTCTGCGGCCCCACCTCCCCACAGCCACCCATCCTGCCGAGGGTCGCAGGCCGTGCTCCCTGGAGGACCCCTCTCTGGAGACTGTCCTCACACCTCTGTGCCTGCCCCTTCCTGCTGTGGGCTCTGGTCTTCCCAGGCCATCAAGGACCGCTCTGCTGAGACCCTCGAACCACATCTCGCCCACCCGCAGCACGTGGGCCCAGGAGGTGGCTCTCTGCCGGGAGTGCGTGCTGTGCCCCGAGCCTCCAGCTAACTGGCTGTGAGTGACTGGGGGGAACGATGGCGGTGCCAGGCAGCTGCCCTCGAGAGGGCAGGCAGACAAGGGTTTGAGGTTCCGGGTATAAAGTGCATGCACGATGACCATCTTCTTGCGCAATCTTTAGTATTCAGTGGTTACATGAATGAAAATGCTGCACAGTAAGGTACTTAAGGATCCGTCCCACACACACACACGAACACACACAGACGGGGCACGCTGACTCTAGACTTTTGCTAGATTCTTTACAGGAAAGAACGGGTAGGACACAACACACGCTGCAGGGGAGAGGAGGGCTTAACCAGGGAGCAGGCAGAGAGGGGACAGGGCCAGGCAGCAGGGGGCTGGGGCTGCCTCCAGCAGGTTGGGGGAGATGGGTGGGGGCGTTTCCGTGCTGCGCTTGGCGCCCCGCCCCCTCAGCCCCGGTCCTCCGAGTCTCCGCCCCCGACGCCCCGCCCCTCCCAATCTCCGCCCCCAGAGCGCCAGCCCTGAGCTCTGGACTTGGAAGCCCCGCCCATCCCAATCTCCGCCCCCAGTCGGTCCCGAAAACCCCGCCCCCCTAGTCTCCACTCCGGAGTTCAAGTGCCTACAGCCACGCCCCCCCACCGAGCTCCGGCCCGATTCTCCCGAGGCTCCGCCCCCTGGAAGCCCCGCCTCTCAGAGTCCCCGGCCCCGCCCGCGGCGCAGTTCCTGCGCACCTCGGGTCAGCTGCGGCTTCCCGGGTCCCCAGTTGACCTCAGGGTGAACCAGGCACACGCGCTGGGTCCCCACCGGCAGCAAAGGGTCCCTCCTCAGCAGCTCCTCCTCCTCTTCTTCCTCGTCCTCGGCATCTTCCGGTTCCTCCACCTCTCCCGTTCGGCTTCTCGGGCCATCAGCCGGTGGGCCCCGTCCTCCGCCCCCTCGCCCCTTGAGGTCCCCGGGGTCGAAGGCGGCGAACGCGCGCTCGGGGCAGACCAGCAGCGGCGGCGCGGGTCTCGGAGCCCGGCGGCCGAGAACTACGCGAGACAGCCAGGCCGCCGGGCGGATGGCGGCCCGCAGGGCCCACATCCTGCGCTGGCCTGCACGCTATGGGGCGGGGCCTCGGGGGGGGCGTGTTCCCATGCGAACTCCCCATTGGCCCCCGGACGTCACGTGCTCGCCGTCGCTTGATTGGCGCGAGCGGTCCCGGGCTGGCAAAGCTTGGGACTCCGCCGCAGGGGGCTAGCTTCGCTTCGGCGGAGCCTGCCCGGGGCGGATGCCCGCGCCGGGTAGTGCCGCCAGCGGGGCAGGCGCAGGCATCCGACCCTGGGCGGGCGCTTCCCCTCACCCGTCTCTCTCCGGCTTCCGAGCGGGATCTTCCCTCAGATCCGAGTGGTCTGGTCCTGGGGGCCTGAGTGCCCCCGCAGAGGTCCCACATCCTGCGAGGGGGTCCGAGGCTGCACCGGGGGTGGGGGTGCCTCCACATCCTGCCTTGGGGGTCCGAGTGAGGCCGCGGGGGTCCCACATCCTGCCTTGGGGGTCCGAATGCCGCCTCGGGGGTCCACATCCAGCCTTGGGGATAGGAGTGCTCCCTCGGGGGTCCCACATCCTGCTTTGGGGGTCCGAGTGAGGCCGCAGGGGTCCCACATCATGACTTGGGGCTCTGAGTGCGCCCCCAGGGTTCCCACACCCTGCCTTAGGGGTGTGAGGGCTTCCCCTGGGGGGGGTCCCACATCCTGCCCTGGGGGTTCCGAGTGCTCCTCCACGTTTCCCACATCTTGCCTTGGGGGTCTGAGACCTTTTCGGGGGTCCGGAATTCTGCCTTGCAGGTCTAGTACTGCCCTGGGGGGGGGGTCCCACATCCTGCCTTGGGAGTCTGAGCCCATCCCGGGGGTCCTACATCCCGCCTTGGGGGTCTGAGCCCATCTCAGGGGTCCCACATCCTGCCTTGTGGGTCTGAGCCCATCTCAGGGGGCCTGAACTCTGCCTTGCAGGTCTAGTAGTGCCCTAGGGGGTCATACATCCTGTCTTGTGGGTCCAAACCCGACCCTAGGGTCCCACATCTTGCCTTGGGGTCTGAGTGCTCCCCAGGTTCCCACATCCTGTCATGGGGGTCTAAGTGCAGCCGTGTGGGTCCCAATCCTGCCTTGCGGGTCAGAGTGGTCCCTCGGGGGTCCCACATTATGACTTGGGGGTCAGACTGCTCCCTCAGGGGCCCCACATTCTGTCCTGGGCTCTGAGTGCTTCCCCATGGGGGTCCCACATCGTGCCTTGGGGGTCTTAGTGCTGCCCCAGAAGGGGGTCCCACATCCTGCCTTGGGGGTCCCACATCCAGTCTTGGGGGTCAAAGTGCTCCCCCAGGGTCTCACATCCTGTCTTGGGGGTCTAAGTGCAGCGTATGGGTCCCCATCCTGCCTTGCGGGTCAGAGTGCTCCCTTGGGAGTCCCATGTCATGACCTGACTCTCTGAATCCTCCACGGGGGGGGGGGGGGTGTCCCCACATCCTGCCTTGGGGTTTGAATGTGGCCACGGGGGTCCCAATCCTGCCTTGGGGTCGGAGTGCTCCCCCAGGGTCCCACATCCTGCCTTGGGGTGGTGGGGGTCTCACATCCTGCCTGCGGGCAGAGTGCTCCCTTGGGGGTCCCACGTCATGACTTAGGGGTCAGAGTGCTCCCTTGGGGCTTCCACATCCTGCCTTGGGGTCCGAGTGTTCCCCCAGGGGTCCTACATCCTGCCATGGATGTCTGAACCCATCCTGGGGGTCCCACATCCTGCCTTGGGGTCCAAGTGTGTCCTCGGGGTTCCACATCCTGCCTTGGGGGTTTGAGCCCATCTCAGGGGTCCTAACATTCTGCCATGAATGTCTGAGCCCATCCCAGGGGTCCCATATCCTGCCTTGGGGTCTGAGCCCATCTCGGGGATTCCACATCTTGCCTTGGGGGTTTGAGCCCGTCTCAGGGGTCCTAACATCCTGCCATGGATGTCTGAGCCCATCCCGGGGGTCCCACATCCTGCCTTGGGGTCCAGGCGTGTCCTCGGGGTCCCACATCCTGCCTGGGGGGTTTGAGCCCGGCTCAGGGGTCCCAACATCCTGCTGTGGATGTCTGAGCCCATCCCGGGGGTCCCACATCCTGCCTTGGGGTCCGGGCGTGTCCTCGGGGTCCCACATCCTGCCGGGGGGGTTTGAGCCCGGCTCAGGGGTCCTAACATCCTGCTGTGGATGTCTGAGCCCATCCCGGGGGTCCCACATCCTGCCTTGAGGGTCTGAGCCCATCTCAGGGGGCCTGAACTCTGCCTTGCAGGTCTAGTACTGCCCTAGAGGGTCTTACGTCCTGTCTTGGGGGTCTGAGTGCTCCCTGGAAGGGGGTCCCACATCCTGCCCTGGGGTCTGAGTGCTCCCCAGAAAGGAGCCCCACATCCTGCCTTGGGGGTCTGAGTGCTCCCCGGAAGGGGGTCCCACATCCTGCCTTGGGGGTCTAAATGCAGCTGCAGGGAACGCAATCCTGCCTTGCGGGTTGGAGTCCCCTCGGGGGGTCCCACAGCATGACTTGATGGTCTGAGTCCTCCTCCAGGGGGGTTCCCACATCCTGCCTTGGGGGTCTAATTGCTCCCCTAGGCATCCCACATCCTTCCTTGGGAGTTCGAGTGTGGCCATGGGAGTCCCAATCCTGCCTTGGGGATCCAAGCCCATCTCGGGGGTCCCACATCCTGCCTTCGGGGTCTGGGCCCATTCCGGGGGTCCTGCATCCTTCCCTGGGGGTCCAGGCCCATCCAGGGGTTCCACATCCTGCCTTGGGGGTCCAAGCCCACCCCGGGAGTCCCACATCCTGCCTTGGGGGTCCGAGCTTATCCTGGGGGTCCCACATCCTGCCTTGGGTGTCAGAGTGCTTCCTTGGGGGTCTCATATCCTGCCTTGGGGGTCCAAGCCCACCCTGGGAGTCCCACATCTTGCCTTGGGGGTCCAAGCCCATCCCGGGGGTCCCACATCCTGCCCTAGGGGTCTGGGCCCATTCTGGGGGTCCCGCATCCTACCCTGGGGGTCCCACATCCTGCCTTGGGGGTCCAAGCCCATCCCAGGGGTCCTGCATCCTGCCCTGGGGGTCTGGGCCCCTTCCGGGGGTCACACATTCTTCCCTGGGGGTCCGGGCCCATCCTGGAGGTTCCACATCCTGCCTTGGGGGTCCAAGCCCATCCTGGGGGTCCCACATCCTGCCTTGGGGTTCAAGCCCATTCCGGGGTTCCACATCCTGCCTTGGGGGTCCAAGCGGAGCTTTGAGAGTCTCATCCCATCACTGGGGGTCTGCAACTCGGCCTCAGGGGCCCCAGACGCTGCGTTGGGAGTCATCGCCAGTTCGGAGGAGGCTCAAACTTTGCCTGGCATGTCTGAGTCCGTGATCTCAGATCGTACACTGCTACGGGGGTTCATGTTCAGTCGCATGGGTCCCATACTCTGCCTTGGGCACGTGATGCTGACTTTGGGCTTCTTCCCCAGTGATGCTTGGGGGTCTGAATTTGGCCTGGTGACGGCGGGGGGCGGGTGGGGATTCTGAAGTCTGTGCTGCTAGCCCGGGTGTGTCCCTGGGCGTCCCAGGACCTGCTTGGGGATCAGAAGCTGGCTGGCGAATGTGGCGTGGGAAATGAATACAGAGGCCAGTGGGCCCAGGAGGGTGAGAGGTGGTGGGCTCTCCACCTGGAAGGGAGGGCCCCTCCTGTTCAGACTGTTATCAGTATATTCTCCAGGAGAAATTCAGAATGCGTGGTGTCGAAAGGGTCACATGGATCCCAGCTGTCACTAGGGGGTTCTTGTTTTCACAGAAGAGCAGGTTTAATGGAAATGTTCCTTTTTAAGTGTCTGCAGAAAGCCACGGCCTTTCCGATATTTCGATGATGGTGACGCTCGTCATTCTAACATGCACAACGAAGGAGGGGACACGTAGGAACACGTAGCCCGAAGAGGCAGGGGAGGCCTGGTTGCTGTGTCGGAACGGGGGTGGGGGGGATTGAAAGGAACGTTTGAGGTGGTGTTACTGTACTGGCAGGAACTGTCCTGTGCAGCCCCCCGAGCCAGCGTGACCACGTTGGGCACGGTTGGAATTGAGTTGAGCTGTCGTGCGTCTGTCTTAAAGAAAATGGGCGAGCTTGGGATCTCGACCCGGTGTCGCCAGTGACGCCCCCACGGGCCGTGAGTCCTGGGTGCCATTTCCTTGCTGATGGAATCAGAGTGTGGATTAGAACCTACAGTAACGAAGGCACAAGGGTGTGTGTGCTGATGGCGTATATCGTTCCGGGGCCGGTCCCCCAGCCCTCCGCCCTGTCACACGGCTCCCGACCGCCAGCACCGGGCACGGGCATCAGTGAGTCCGCGGAGAAAGCACGGGGCCTTGTGTCCCCGGGGAGGGTGTCTCTGCGGGGCCTGGCTCTGAGATCCTGGGGCGAAGCTGCTCTGCAGCGGGAGGCCGGCTGGCGAGCGCACAGGAGCTCGCTGTGGTCCTGTGACGCCCCCTGGCGTAAGATTCGGGCAGGTCCCCTCCTCCCAGCCCTGCCTCCTGTAGACGGAGTGCAGTCTTACTTGGGGGAGCAGACCTACCGGAGCTCGCGTTTCCAGGGCTGCGCGGGGCGCCAGGTTCTTAGCCGCACTCAGACCTCTCCGCTTCCTCGGTTCCCGTCGCCGTCCGGGCCGCATCGCCAGCGCTGTCCCCTGGAGCCTGCCTGCCCGGCGGTTTCTGGGGGTGGCTTGGGGAGGGACGACGGTGAGGATTAACACTTGATAATGAGGTAACGCATTTTTTTTACTCCTTTACTATTGACACTATGCCCTGAGGCTGCTGAGGGGGGTGGTAGACGGTTTCCTGCTAAGTAAGTTCATCCTACAACCTCAGCTCCGTGCGAACCCCCAAGCTGTCTGCAGACTTGATTCAGCAGACAGCCCTCGAAACGTCTAGTGTGTGTGATAAACGGCGCAGATGTTGGCGTGAAAATGGTGTTGAGGCTGTGGGAAGAAGTAGGGGAGAGAGGAGACAGGTGCCAGTCGCCTGGGGTCGTGGCGCCGTGCACACAACACGGTGGGAGGGGGCTCGCACAGCCGTGGGGAAAAACCGCTCGTGTTTTGCCTTCGTGTTGAAAGTGTTCCGTTTTCCCGATTCTCCAACACCCGTGGTTGTTAAGATACATCGTGGATTGGATGGGGAGATGTGTCCTGATGTGGCAGGAGCCCCGAACCGGGCGCAGTTGGAGTCAGGGGCCGCCGGTCGTTTAACCCCCTTCCCAGGCATTCAGAGACGGACTGTTTTGTCCCCTCTGTGAGCCGAGCCACTCCCCATTTCTTGGCATTGTCTGACTTTGGGTGCTTTCTTCCCTCTGCCGACAACAGTGTAAAAACGTCGAATTTTAAGAGCGTGTGCTGAAAAGCCCCAGCGTGTGCAACTGCCTGTAGCTCGGGAAAGACTCACCGAGCGAGTGGGGGGGTGGCTGTGTCATTACGTGGCTTGCAGCCTCAAGGGCTCCACGCAGCAATCTGACCTCTCTTGTGTCTCAGCGAAAGGTCTGGCCAGGAGGAGGGGAACCTGATGCCCGCGTGCGATGGCGGTGGCCAGGACACGGTGTCGGTAAGTGCCCGTGCTGACGGAATGCGTGGCCACGCTGATACACGCTTGTTACGTGGGCCTAAGACGCGTGTTTCCCTCGGGGGGGGGGGGGGGGAGTGACACGCTCATGCAGATGGCAAGGTGTAGACAGGAACGCGGGAGGAAACACGGACCCCTTCTAATCTGTCCCAACAGCGGTCACTAGTAAGGTTTCGCTACAGGGGCACCTGCGTGGCTCGGTCGCTTGAGGCCCTCCCACTTGGGCCCAGGTCACGATCTCGCGTGATCTCGCGTGATCTCGCGTGAGTTCGAGCCCCGCGCCGGGCTCTGGGCTGACGGCTCGGAGCCTGGATCCTGCTTCGGATTCCGTGTCTCCCTCTCTCTCTGCCTCTGCCCTGCTCACGCTCTGTCGCTCTCTGTCTCTCGCAAAAATACATTAAACGTTAAAGAAATTTGAAAAAAGATTTTCCTGTATATTCTTCTAGTTTTCTTTTCTTTTTTTTTTTTTTTTTTGAAGCCATCTCTATGTCCAAACTGGGACTCGAACTCACAACGTGACAGCAAGCGTGGTGTACCAGCCACGTGTCCCTCTTCCAGGCTTTTTATGCACGTACACACACACACACACACACGCGTGTGTGTATTTGCATATCTGTCTGCACACATGTGCATATATGTATCCTAAAATTTAATAAAAAATGAGTTCGGGGGCGCCTGGGTGGCACAGTCGGTTAAGCGTCCGGCTTCAGCCAGGTCACGATCTCGCGGTCCGTGAGTTCGAGCCCCGCGTCGGGCTCTGGGCTGATGGCTCGGAGCCTGGAGCCTGTTTCCGATTCTGTGTCTCCCTCTCTCTCTGCCCCTCCCCCGTTCGTGCTCTGTCTCTCTCTGTCCCCCCCCCCAAAAAAAAAAAAAAAAAAAGAGTTCGAATTGTATATATTGTTTTATAATTTCTTTTTTTATCTTATGAAATTTTAGGCTTAAGGATGTGCCTGGCTGGATCAGTTGCCACACCATGCAACTCTTCTGTTTTTGTTGTTATTTGTTTAATTTTATTCATTTTTGAGAGATTTGAGAGAGAGAGAGAGAGAGACAGAGGGCAGGCAGGGGAGGGGCAGAGAGAGAGGGAGACACAGAATCCGAAGCGGGCTCCAGGCTCCCAGCCGTCAGCACAGAGCTCGACTCGGGGCTCGAACCCACAAACCCTGAGATCAGGACCCGAGCCGGAGTCGGACACTCAACGACAGAGCCACCCAGGCGCCCCACCCCGAGCATGCAACTCGATCTCAGGGTTGTGAGTTCGAGTCCCATGTTGGGTGTAGAACCTACTAAAAAAAAAAAAAAAAAAAAAAGCAGAAACAAACAAAATAGGAAACAAAATTTGTAAGTTTCACCTGTCTCTTGAGTATCCTTGGAGTGAGTTTGCACTGCTGTGTAGACAGCAATGACAGACCACAGGGTGGTCTGTCGGCCACGTAGCAGTTTAGTTAATAATCCCTCACGTTCACCGGGCTTGTCATGTATACATGGGGTGCGACCACAGTGTCGTGAGGTTACTGTTTTCCAGTCACTCCTGACTTGAGAATGAAAATACGTGTCGGCCCGAGTATAGCTGGGGTGGCTGCTCGGGACCTGAGATGGTGAGGGTTGGTCATCGTGGCCTCGCATGTGCGTGCGAGTCTGCAGAGTTGGCTCAGGAGCACGCGGACGGGCGGGTTAGACTGAGGTCCCCATGGCTTTAAGCCGGAGCGACATCAGGGGTCATGCGTGTCTGGGTGCGTGCAGGGCTGGGCGCGTGCAAAGCCCCCCAGGGCTGTGTCCCCAGGACGCATTACTAGCACTGCGGTTGGCTGTTTACAGGTCACACATTGTGCTTCTGGGGCTCCACTTGGTGGTCTCCTCCCCTGATCCTGCTGTGTCCCCCTCCCCACGACCAAAATACATGCCGTTTTTAATTTATTCGTGCTGGTCCTGGAGAGTCAAGCTCGTTTTTGTTTAGGCGCTTGGTGTGAGGGGCACCCGGGTGGCTTAGTCGGTGAAGCATCCGACTCAGCTCACGTCATGATCTCACAGCTCGTTGAGTGTGAGCCCCGCGTGGGGCTCTGTGCTGACGGCTCGGAGCCCGCAGCCCGCTTCGGATTCCGTGTCTCCCTCTCTCTCTGCCCCTCCCCTGCTCACGCTCTGTCTCTCTCTTTCTCTCTCAAAAATAAATAAACATTAAAAAAATTGTTTTCAAACACTTGGTATGAAATAAACACGTATTGAAAGTGCGTGGTTTAACACGCGTGGACACCTTCTGGGCATCACGGCCATCAGGATGATGACTATCTCCACCCCCCTCCCCCCTCCAGATCTTGTAAGCCTTCGCAGTGGCAGACCCAACACCTCTCCACACCCACTCCAGTCTGCCCTGTCCCTGACCGTGACACTGTGTGCATTTCCTAGAGGGTTATATACAGGGACTCACGCACTACGATTTCTGTTTCTTGGTGCTCGGGCGTCATTCACTCAGCATAATTAAGTATGTTCACATTCAACCATATTGGAATGGGTCAGTAGTTCATTCCTGTATTTTCTTTATTTTTTACTTTTTAAAAGTTTATTTATTTTGAGAAAGAGAGACCGCGGGCAGGGGAGGGACAGGGTGGGGTGGGGGGGACAGACAATCCCAGGCAGCATCAGGGCAGAGCCCGATGCAAGCCTCGATGTCGCGAACCAGGAGATCACGGCCCCAACCGAAACCAAGAGTCACAGGCTTAACTGCCCGAGGCCCCCAGGCGCCCCGGTTCGTTCCTTTTATTACAGAGTGGTGGCTGCACGTGTGGACCGACCACCGTCTGTGCGTCCGTTTATTGTGGACGGGACATTTGGGTTGTTGGGAGGTTTCCTTATCCCTGATAAAGCTGCCGGCAACATTTGGGCACAAGCCCTCGTACGGAAAGATGCCTCTGTTTCTCTCAGGTAAATGCCAGCGGCACGGTGACTCGTAGGCACACATTTCACGTTTTGCGAAACCGCCAAACTGTTTTCCGAAGTGCTGGTATCGTCTTAGGTTCCCGCCGGCAGGTAGGAGGGCGCCTGTGGCTGCACGTCCTCGCCAGCATCTGTCAGCTTGTATCAGCTTAGCCGTTCTAAAGGCGGTGGGTTTGCAGTTCCCCATCCCTAGTGCCTGATGACGAGAGCGTGTCCACTGCCTAAGGGCCCCATCTGTGTGTATCTTCAGGCGAGGACTCTGTTAAAATCGTTTGTGACTCTCCTCTATTGAGTGGTTTGTTGTTGAGTTTTGAGAGTTCTTTTTTAATGAACTTAATTGTTTTGAGAGTTCTTTTTAAAAAATATTTGTTTTTGAGAGAGGGAAAGAGAGAGCATGAGCACGGGGAGGGGCAGAGAGAGAGCAAGAGAGAGAGAGAGAGAGAGAGAGAATGTGGACCAGGGGAGGGGCAGAGAGTGCGAGACACAGAGTCCGAAGCAGGCTCCAGGCTCCGAGCTGTCAGCCCAGAGCCCGACGCGGGGCTCGAACTCACGGACCGCGAGATCGTGACCTGGCTGAAGTCGGACGCTTAACCGACTGCGCCACCCAGGCGCCCCCTTAATTTTATTTTTTAAATGTTTTTATTATGAAAGGGTGTTGAACTCTGTCCGATACTTTTTCTGAACCTGTTGAGTTGATCATGTGATATTTTTCCTTAATCCTGTTGACGTGGTGCCTTACAATGATCAGTTTTCATATGTCAGACCAACCTTCTATTCTAGGAATAAGTCCTGCTTGGTCCTGCTGTATAGTCCCCTGAGTTCTGTGCGCTGGTATCTTGTTGAGGATTTTTACATCAGTGTTCATGAGGGATGTCCGTGTGGTTTCCTTGTAGTGTCTGTCTGGCTTTGGAATCCGAGGAATGCTGGCTTTCTGGAATGAGTTGGCAAGTGCTCCCCCCCCTCTTCAATGTTTGGAAAAGCTCGAGAAGGATTGGTGTTAGTTTTCCTAAAATCCTTTGGTAGAATTCCTCAGTGAAGTCTTCAGGTTAAAAGCTTTTCTTTTCACATTTTCTGTTTCTGTGTGACTTAGTCTTACTAGGTTTTGTGTTTCTAGGAATTTGTCTATTTCATATACGTCATCCCGTTTGCTGCTGTGATCTTACAAACCTGTTTCTGTGGAATCTGTAATAATGCCCCCACTTTCAGTCCCGATTTTCATAATTTGAATCTTTACTCTTTTGCCCTTAGCCCATCTAAGCTAAAGGTTTGTTAACTGTTATCTTTTTTATTTTAAGTTTTATTTATTTAAGTAATCTCTACACCCAATGTGGGGCTTGAACTCACAACCCCAAGGTTAAGAGTTGCATGCTCTTCCAACTGAGCCAGCCAGGCACCCCAAATCTGTTATCTTTTTGAAGAACCAGCTTTTGGTTTCATTGGTTTTTCTCTATTGTTTTTCCATTACCTATTTTGTTTATCTCCGTTTTAATTCTTTGTTAGGTCCTTCCTTCTGCTACCTTTGGATTTAATTTGATATTCTTTTTCTCATTCCTCAAGTTGTAAAGTTGTGTTGTTGATCTAAGATCTTTCTTGGTTTTCGGTGCCAACATTTACAGCTGTAAATTTCCCATTAGCACCACTTGCCCACCATTCCAAAAGTTTTAGTTATGTTGATTTTCATTTGCATTTGTCCCTAAATATTTTCTTTTCCTTTTCTTTTTTTAAAAATTTATTTATTTTTTATTTTTTAAATTTACACCCAAGTTAGTTAGCATATAGTGCAACAATGATTTCAGGAGTAGATTCCTTAATGCCACTTACCCATTTAGCCCATCCCCCCTCCCACAACACCTCCATTAACCCTCTGTTTGTTTTCCATATTTAAGAGTCTCTAACGTTTTGTCCCCCTGCCTGTTTTTTATATTATTTTTGCTTCCCTTCCCTTGTGTTCATCTGTTTTATATCTTAAAGTCCTCATATGAGGGAAGTCATATGATATTTGTCTTTCTCTGACTAATTTCACTTAGCATAATACCCTCTAGTCCCATCCAAGATTTCATTCTTTTTGATTGATGAGTAATACTCCATTGTATATATATAAACCACATCTTCTTTATCCATTCATCCATCGATGGGCATTTGGGCTCTTTCCATACTTTGTCTATTGTTGATAGTGCTGCTATAAACATGGGGTGCACGTGTCCCTTTGAAACAGCACACCTGTATCCCTTGGATAAATGCCTAGTAGTGCATTTGCTGGGTCCTAGGGTAGTTCTATTTTTAGTTTTTTGGAGGAACCTCCATACTGTTTTCCAGAGAGGCTGCACCAGCTTGCATTCCCACCAACAATGCAAAAGAGATCCTCTTTCTCTGCATCCTCGCCAACATCTGTTGTTGCCTGAGTTGTTAGTGTTAGCCATTCTGACAGGTGTAAGGTGGTATCCCATTGTGGTTTGGATTTGTATTTCCCTGATGATGAGTGAGGTTGAGCATTTTTCCTGTGTCGGTTGGCCATCTGGATGTCTTCTTTAGAGAAGTGTCTATTCATGTCTTTTGCCCATTTCTTCACTGGATGATTTGTGTTTTGGGTGTTGAGTTTGATAAGTTCTTTACAGATTTTGGATACTAGCCCTTTATCTGATATGTCATTTGCAAATATCTTCTCCCATTCTGTCGGTTGCCTTTTAGTTTTGCTGATTGTTTCCTTCGCTGTGCAAAAGCTTTTTATTTTGATGAGGTCCCAGTAGTTCATTTTTGCTTTTGTTTCCCTTGCCTCCGGAGATGTGTTGAGTAAGAAGTTGCTGCGGCCGAGATCAAAGAGGTTTTTGCCTGCTTTCTCCTCGAGGATTTTGATGGCTTCCTGTCTCACACTTAGGTCGTTCATCCATTTTGAGTTTATTTTTATGTACGCTGTAAGAAAGTGGTCCAGGTTCATTCTTCTGCATGTCGCTGTCCAGTTTTCCCAGCACCACTTGCTGAAGAGACTGTCTTTATTCCATCGGATGGTCTTTCCTGCTTTGTCAAAGATTAGTTGGCCATACGTTTGTGGGTCCATTTCTGGGTTCTCTATTCTGTTGCATTGATTGAGTGTCTGTTTTTGTGCCAGTACCATAGTCTTGATGATTACAGCTTTGTGATACAGCTTGAAGTCCCTGTCCCTAGATTGTTTCTAATTTCCCTTGTGATTTCTTCTCTTAACCACTTGTCCTTTCATAGTTTTGTGAATTTTCCAGTTTTCCTTCTGTTATTGATTTCTACTTCATACTGTTGTGGTCAGAGAAGATACTTTGTATGTTACCTGTCTTTTGAAATCTAATAAGACTTCATTGGTGGTCTAACGTGTAGTGTATTCTGGGGAATGTGCTAAGAACACATGAGCAGAAGGTGTGTGCTGTTGCTGGGTGGAGGGTTCAGTATACGTGTCTTAGATCTAGTTGGTTTGTTAAGTCTTGTTTGTCCTCACTGGTCTTCCGTCTGGTTGTTCTGTCCATTATTAAGAGTTCAGTATTGAATCTCCAGCTGTTGCAGAATGATCCATTTCTCCATTCCATTCCATGAACATGGTATAGCTCACTGTTTCTGAAAGTCTTATTTGATTTTTTTCATCAAAATCTTGTAGTTTTCAACACACAGATCCTACACCTATTTTGTTAGGTTGATATCTAAGTATTCCATTTTGGGGGAGCTGTTGTAATAGCTACTGTTTTTTTTTTTTTTTTAATTTCAGTATCCAGGTTTTCAGTGCTTGTTTTTAGAAATATGATTGATTTTATTAAACTGACCTTGAATTGGCCTTGCTAAATTCACTTTTAAGTTTGAGGACATACGAATCTAAATCCAGCGTGTTGCTGAGGCACAGCCTTCAGTGTGCACACATATCAGTGTGGGGTTCCTACAAGCAGAACCAGATGTGTGTTGTGGTGAGGTTATCAGTGGGCCACCCAGCCTGGTACTACAGCCCTCAGATGTTCTCGTTTGTGGAAGACTGTCATGTGGTGGTGTCACAGAGGCCCACAGTGTAGGGATGCAGGGGTGTGGGGCACCCACAAGTGGGCACACTTGTCCTGAAGACCATCTGTGCCCCAGGATGGCCCTTATGGGCTCACAGTATCCGTGAGCCCCTGGTGGGTCGGACACTAGTGGGCAGGGGAGCATCGAGTCAGGACAGGCATGGCCGTGGTTCTTTCACTGCATCCACGCTGGTCCCCATGCAGTAGCAGCATCCCACTAGGGAAGGCCATGCTCTATTGGGCAGGTGTGCCCAGGAGTGACGCCCAAGTTCTGCTGTCTGCACATGTGACCCTTGGTTCCAGGTTACTCTCCCTGTGCCCCTTGAGGCTGTGCTGGTCTCCGTCCTGCTTCTGCTGGGCCACTGGGCCCACCCCTCCCAGAAGGACAGAGAGAGCTGGCTCATATCATGGGTCTTACCTCCCCCAACCTTGCTGGTCACTGGCCTGAGCTCCCCATCTCCATCTGGGGCTGTGACCAGTGGGGTGATGGGAACCCCATATCCCTGAGAGACAGTCCTCAGGATTGGGTTTAAGATGGCTTGCTATCCCCAGGACACTGGTGGTTTGTGGCAGCGGAGGCTTGTGTCTGAGCACCCAGCTGAGGGCGTGACGACAGTCAGAGACCCTGGCCGAGACCTCTGTCCTGCAGCAGCGGTGGGTGACATGGGGTGGCCACCCTCCTCTCCCGGGGGCCCCTGGCGGTGATGGGCAGTTCTAGTGGACACTTCCTTCCCCCTGGGTCCTGGAGTTAAGGGGTCCTCTCATTAAGCTGGCCTCCACTTAGTACCATTTCCTGGCCCTTCACATCCTGCTCTCTGGCTGTAGGTGCAGGAAGGACCCTCGGGGATCCGGGATGTCAGTGGGATTGGATTCCGACGGCGTGGGCGGGCCACACGCAGGAGGTACAGGAACGAGGCTGGCCAGTTCATCTCCATGGTGACCTTCTTTGAGGTGATGTCCGGGAGGAGGGGCTCCATACTGGTATTGACCACTGCGGGGAGGGCTGGGCGGGCCGGGTGGTGCTGTGCTGCCCTGTGCCAGGCCAGGTGCTGCCAGCTTGAGGACTGGGTCCTGGAGGCTTCTCCCTGTACTGCCTGCCCACCAAACCCCAGGCCCACCAGGGCCCTGCAGGCCAGCGCACTTCCACTGTTGGTCTTTGGAGGTGGTGTCCTCTCCTGTGTCTGCAGATGGGGTGTTCCTTCCCTCCCCCATCCTCGGACATAGCATCCCCTCCCTCGTCCTTGGACACGGTGTCCCCTCCCCCAACCACGGACATGGAGTACCCTCCCCCAACCACGGACAAGGCGTCCTCTCCCCCATCCTCGGACACAGCATCATCCTCGACCATGGACACGGAGTCCCCTCCCCGACCATGGACACGGCGTCCTCTCCCCATGCTTGGACATGGCGTCCCCTCCCCCAACCATGGATATGGCATCCTATCCCCTGACCTTGGACACAGTGTCCCCACCCCCTGACCGTCCTCAGACATGACGACTCCTGCTCCCCTCTTCAGGCTCAGTGTCCCCTCGCTGCTCCCTGGCATCAATGCCCCTGCCTGGGGGTCTGGGGAAACCCTCCCTGCTCCCTGGCATTGATCCCCCCACCTGGGGGTCTGGGGTCGCTCCTGCACCCTCCGTTCCAGGTGCCTGAAGCCCCCCTCCCCGCCCAGGGTCTCAGGTGATCATGGACCCCTTGCAGCGGGTACAGGACAGGCCATGAGGAGCTGAGAGCTATTTGGTGTGAAAGTGTGAGCACATGGTGACAGGTGGGCACCCCCAGGGGGTGCGGCCAGTTGTCTCCTGAATGTCCAGGTCTCCTTCACGGCTGTGTGCTCCCGATGGTCCAGCGTTCCTGCCCAGGGCCACCACGGTGCGCCCCTGCGTCCCCGGTGGGGGGGGGCTACACCCTCCTCACCTGCCCGGGACACAGGATGTGCGGTGCAGCCTGTCACATCCCACTCTTCGGTTTCAGGCACAGGGAGCAACCTCGGGGGCCCAGGATGCCCGTGGGCAGGGCACCTGCCGGCGAGGGCGGCCCCCGCGGAAGTACCGCAAGAGGAAAGTGGCCATCACCGCAGAGGTGACCCTGTTTGAGATGGTTGCCCTGGGGAAGAACTCTGTGCAGGTACCGCCCACCGCAGGGGATGTGGGCTGCACGCGGGCGTGACACACGCTGCTGGGGCCATCAGGGGCTGAGTGTCCCCACAGGGTCAGGACAGCACCGGCCACAGCTCTGTGCTGCCCTGTGTGCCCAGCCGACAGGTGTGCCGGCCACACATGCCCGTCACACGTGTTCACTGCCGCCTGTCACACACCGGGTCACACACACACGTGCTCACCACCACCTAGCACACACCTGATGACACACACACGTGCTCACCGCTGTCTGTCACACACCTGATGACACACACATGTGCTCACCACCCGTCACACACCTAATCACACACACACATGCTCACCGCTGCCCATCATGCACCTGATGACACACACATGTGCTCACCACTGCCTGTCACATGCCTGATCACATACACACATGCTCACTGCCACTCGTCACACGCCTGATCACACACACACATGCTCACCTCCACCTGTCACATGCCTGATGACACACACGTGCTCACTGCTGCCCGTCACATACCTGATCAGACACATGCTCACTGTCACCCGTCACACACCTGATCACACATGTGCTCACCGCCGCCTGTCACACGTGTTCACCACCACCCATCACATGCCTAATCACACTCATGTACACACCGCCACTGTTCACACACCTGATCACACACACGTGCTCACTGCCACCCGTCACACATTTGATCACCCACATGTCCTCACCGCCACCCATAACACGCCTGAACACACACACATGCTCACCGCCGCCCGTCACACACCTTATCACACACACACGTGCTCACTGTCACCTGTCACACACCTGATTACACATGCTCACCGCCGCCCATCACACGTGCTCACCACCACCCTTCATACACCTGATCACACACACACGTGATCATCACTGCCTATCACACACCTGATCACACACACACGTGCTCACCACCGCCCATCACACACCTCATCACACACACGTGCTCACCACTGCCCGTCACACGTGATCACACACATGTTCTCACCGCTGCCTGTAACATGCTTGATCACACACACACACACACGTGCTCACAGCTTCCCATCACATGCCTGATCATACACACACATGTGTGCCGCTGCCTGTCACACCTGACCACACACACACATGCGCGCCGCTGCCTGTCACACACCTGATCACACACACACGTGCTCATCACTGCCCATCACACACCTGATCACACATGCGTGCTCACTGCCGCCAGTCACACGCCTAATCACACACACGTGCTCACTACTACCCATCAAACGCCTGATCACACACACATGTGCTCAGCACTGCCCATCACATGGCTGATCACACACACGGTCACCACTGCCCGTCACACGCCTGATCACACACACGTGCTCACCGCTGCCCATCACATGCCTGATCACACACTTGTGCTCACTGCCGCCCTTAACATGCCTGATCTCACACACACATGCTCACCGTCACCCGTCACACACCTGATCACACATGTGCTCACCGCCGCCTGTCACACGTGTTCACCACCACCCGTCACATGCCTAATCACACTCACGTACGCACCGCCACTGTTCACACACCTGATCACACACACGTGCTCACTGCCACCCGTCACACATTTGATCACCCACACACGTGCTCACCGCCACCCATAACACGCCTGAACACACACACATGCTCACCGCCGCCCGTCACACACCTTATCACACACACACGTGCTCACTGTCACCTGTCACACACCTGATCACACACATGCTCACCGCCGCCCATCACACGTGCTCACCACCACCCTTCACACACCTGATCACACACATGCTCTCACTGCCGCCTGTAACATGCTTGATCACACACACACGTGCTCACAGCTTCCCGTCACATGCCTGACCACACACACACATGCGCGCCGCTGCCACACACCTGATCACACACACATGTGCTCATCACTGCCCATCACACACCTGATCACACACATGTGCTCACTGCCGCTAGTCACATGCCTAATCACACACACGTGCTCACTACTACCCATCAAACGCCTGATCACACACACGGTCACCACCGCCCGTCACACGCCTGATCACACACGTGCTCACCGCTGCCCATCACATGCCTGATCACACACTTGTGCTCACTGCCACCTGTCACATGCCTGATCACACACTCACGTGCTCACCACTGCCCATCGCATGCCTGATCACACACTTGTGCTCACTGCCACCCTTAACATGCCTGATCTCACACACACATGCTCACTGCTACCCATCACACACTTAATCACACACACGTGCTCACTACTGCCTGTCACACGCCTGATCACACACACGTGCTCACTGCCACCTGTCACATGCCTGATCACACACACGCGTGCTCACCACTGCCCATCGCATGCCTGATCACACACACGTGCTCACAGCTGCCCTGCCAACTGTCACATGCCTGATCACACACACGCGTGCTCACCACTGCCCATCACATGCCTGATCACACACACATGCTCACCGCCGCCCGTCACACGCCTGATCACACACACATGCTCACTGCTGCCCCTCACACGCCTGATCACACACACGTGCTCACCGCTGCCCATCGCATGCCTGATCACACACACGTGCTCACAGCTGCCCTGCCAACTGTCACATGCCTGATAACACACACGCGTGCTCACCACTGCCCATCACATGCCTGATCACACACACATGCTCACCGCCGCCCGTCACACGCCTGATCACACACACGTGCTCACTGCCACCTGTCACATGCCTGATCACACACACGCGTGCTCACCACTGCCCATCGCATGCCTGATCACACACACGTGCTCACAGCTGCCCTGCCAACTGTCACATGCCTGATCACACACACGCGTGCTCACCACTGCCCATCACATGCCTGATCACACACACATGCTCACTGCTGCCCCTCACACGCCTGATCACACACACGTGCTCACTGCCACCTGTTACATGACTGATCACACACTCATGTGCTCACCACTGCCCATCGCATGCCTGATCACACACACGTGCTCACAGCTGCCCTGCCAACTGTCACATGCCTGATCACACACACATGCTCACTGCTGCCCCTCACACGCCTGATCACACACACGTGCTCACCGCCGCCCGTCACACGCCTGATCACACACACGTGCTCACTGCTACCTGTTACATGACTGATCACACACTCATGTGCTCACCACTGCCCATCACATGCCTGATCACAAACACGTGCTCACCGCCGCCCTTAACATGCCTGATCACACACACATGCTCACCGCTGCCCATCACATGCCTGATCACACACACGCGTGCTCACCACTGCCCATCACATGCCTGATCACACACACATGCTCACTGCTGCCCCTCACACGCCTGATCACACACACGTGCTCACCGCCGCCCGTCACACACCTCATCACACACACGTGCTCACCACTGCCCGTCACACGTGATCACACACATGTTCTCACCGCTGCCTGTAACATGCTTGATCACACACACACACACACGTGCTCACAGCTTCCCATCACATGCCTGATCATACACACACATGTGTGCCGCTGCCTGTCACACCTGACCACACACACACATGCGCGCCGCTGCCTGTCACACACCTGATCACACACACACGTGCTCATCACTGCCCATCACACACCTGATCACACATGCGTGCTCACTGCCGCCAGTCACACGCCTAATCACACACACGTGCTCACTACTACCCATCAAACGCCTGATCACACACACACGTGCTCAGCACTGCCCATCACATGCCTGATCACACACACGGTCACCACCGCCCGTCACACGCCTGATCACACACGTGCTCACCGCTGCCCATCACATGCCTGATCACACACTTGTGCTCACTGCCACCCTTAACATGCCTGATCTCACACACACATGCTCACTGCTACCCATCACACACTTAATCACACACACGTGCTCACTACCACCTGTCACACGCCTGATCACACACACGTGCTCACTGCCACCTGTCACATGCCTGATCACACACACGCGTGCTCACCACTGCCCATCGCATGCCTGATCACACACACGTGCTCACAGCTGCCCTGCCAACTGTCACATGCCTGATCACACACACGCGTGCTCACCACTGCCCATCGCATGCCTGATCACACACACGTGCTCACAGCTGCCCTGCCAACTGTCACATGCCTGATCACACACACGCGTGCTCACCACTGCCCATCACATGCCTGATCACACACACATGCTCACTGCTGCCCCTCACACGCCTGATCACACACACGTGCTCACCGCTGCCCATCACACGCCTGATCACACACACGTGCTCACTGCCACCTGTCACATGCCTGATCACACACACGCGTGCTCACCACTGCCCATCGCATGCCTGATCACACACACGTGCTCACAGCTGCCCTGCCAACTGTCACATGCCTGATCACACACACGCGTGCTCACCACTGCCCATCGCATGCCTGATCACACACACGTGCTCACAGCTGCCCTGCCAACTGTCACATGCCTGATCACACACACGCGTGCTCACCACTGCCCATCGCATGCCTGATCACACACACGTGCTCACAGCTGCCCTGCCAACTGTCACATGCCTGATCACACACACGCGTGCTCACCACTGCCCATCACATGGCTGATCACACACACGGTCACCACTGCCCGTCACACGCCTGATCACACACACGTGCTCACCGCTGCCCATCACATGCCTGATCACACACTTGTGCTCACTGCCGCCCTTAACATGCCTGATCTCACACACACATGCTCACCGTCACCCGTCACACACCTGATCACACATGTGCTCACCGCCGCCTGTCACACGTGTTCACCACCACCCGTCACATGCCTAATCACACTCACGTACGCACCGCCACTGTTCACACACCTGATCACACACACGTGCTCACTGCCACCCGTCACACATTTGATCACCCACACACGTGCTCACCGCCACCCATAACACGCCTGAACACACACACATGCTCACCGCCGCCCGTCACACACCTTATCACACACACACGTGCTCACTGTCACCTGTCACACACCTGATCACACACATGCTCACCGCCGCCCATCACACGTGCTCACCACCACCCTTCACACACCTGATCACACACATGCTCTCACTGCCGCCTGTAACATGCTTGATCACACACACACGTGCTCACAGCTTCCCGTCACATGCCTGACCACACACACACATGCGCGCCGCTGCCACACACCTGATCACACACACATGTGCTCATCACTGCCCATCACACACCTGATCACACACATGTGCTCACTGCCGCTAGTCACATGCCTAATCACACACACGTGCTCACTACTACCCATCAAACGCCTGATCACACACACGGTCACCACCGCCCGTCACACGCCTGATCACACACGTGCTCACCGCTGCCCATCACATGCCTGATCACACACTTGTGCTCACTGCCACCTGTCACATGCCTGATCACACACTCACGTGCTCACCACTGCCCATCGCATGCCTGATCACACACTTGTGCTCACTGCCACCCTTAACATGCCTGATCTCACACACACATGCTCACTGCTACCCATCACACACTTAATCACACACACGTGCTCACTACTGCCTGTCACACGCCTGATCACACACACGTGCTCACTGCCACCTGTCACATGCCTGATCACACACACGCGTGCTCACCACTGCCCATCGCATGCCTGATCACACACACGTGCTCACAGCTGCCCTGCCAACTGTCACATGCCTGATCACACACACGCGTGCTCACCACTGCCCATCACATGCCTGATCACACACACATGCTCACCGCCGCCCGTCACACGCCTGATCACACACACATGCTCACTGCTGCCCCTCACACGCCTGATCACACACACGTGCTCACCGCTGCCCATCGCATGCCTGATCACACACACGTGCTCACAGCTGCCCTGCCAACTGTCACATGCCTGATAACACACACGCGTGCTCACCACTGCCCATCACATGCCTGATCACACACACATGCTCACTGCCGCCCGTCACACGCCTGATCACACACACGTGCTCACTGCCACCTGTCACATGCCTGATCACACACACGCGTGCTCACCACTGCCCATCGCATGCCTGATCACACACACGTGCTCACAGCTGCCCTGCCAACTGTCACATGCCTGATCACACACACGCGTGCTCACCACTGCCCATCGCATGCCTGATCACACACACGTGCTCACAGCTGCCCTGCCAACTGTCACATGCCTGATAACACACACGCGTGCTCACCACTGCCCATCACATGCCTGATCACACACACATGCTCACTGCCGCCCGTCACACGCCTGATCACACACACGTGCTCACTGCCACCTGTCACATGCCTGATCACACACACGCGTGCTCACCACTGCCCATCGCATGCCTGATCACACACACGTGCTCACAGCTGCCCTGCCAACTGTCACATGCCTGATCACACACACGCGTGCTCACCACTGCCCATCACATGCCTGATCACACACACATGCTCACCGCCGCCCGTCACACGCCTGATCACACACACATGCTCACTGCTGCCCCTCACACGCCTGATCACACACACGTGCTCACCGCTGCCCATCGCATGCCTGATCACACACACGTGCTCACAGCTGCCCTGCCAACTGTCACATGCCTGATAACACACACGCATGCTCACCACTGCCCATCACATGCCTGATCACACACACATGCTCACAGCTGCCCTGCCAACTGTCACATGCCTGATCACACACACATGCTCACTGCTGCCCCTCACACGCCTGATCACACACACGTGCTCACCGCCGCCCGTCACACGCCTGATCACACACACGTGCTCACTGCTACCTGTTACATGACTGATCACACACTCATGTGCTCACCACTGCCCATCACATGCCTGATCACAAACACATGTGCTCACTGCCGCCCGTCACACACCTGATCACACACACATGCTCATCACCACCTGTCACAGGCCTGATCACACACACGTGCTCACCACTGCCCATCGCATGCCTGATCACACACACGTGCTCACAGCTGCCCTGCCAACTGTCACATGCCTGATCACACACACGTGTGCTCACCACTGCCCATCACATGCCTGATCACACACACGTGCTCACTGCTGCCCCTCACACGCCTGATCACACACACGTGCTCACCGCTGCCCATCACATGCCTGATCACACACTTGTGCTCACTGCCGCCCTTAACATGCCTGATCACACACACACGTGCTCACTACCGCCTGTCACACGCCTGATCACACACACGTGCTCACAGCTGCCCTGCCAACTGTCACATGCCTGATCACACACACGCGTGCTCACCACTGCCCATCACATGCCTGATCACACACACATGCTCACTGCTGCCCCTCACACGCCTGATCACACACACGTGCTCACCGCTGCCCATCACATGCCTGATCACACACACGTGCTCACAGCTGCCCTGCCAACTGTCACATGCCTGATAACACACACGCATGCTCACCACTGCCCATCACATGCCTGATCACACACACATGCTCACAGCTGCCCTGCCAACTGTCACATGCCTGATCACACACACGCGTGCTCACCACTGCCCATCACATGCCTGATCACACACACATGCTCACTGCTGCCCCTCACACGCCTGATCACACACACGTGCTCACCGCTGCCCATCACATGCCTGATCACACACACGTGCTCACAGCTGCCCTGCCAACTGTCACATGCCTGATAACACACACGCGTGCTCACCACTGCCCATCACATGCCTGATCACACACACATGCTCACCGCCGCCCGTCACACGCCTGATCACACACACGTGCTCACTGCTACCTGTTACATGACTGATCACACACACATGTGCTCATCACTGCCCATCACACACCTGATCACACACATGTGCTCACTGCCGCTAGTCACATGCCTAATCACACACACGTGCTCACTACTACCCATCAAACGCCTGATCACACACACACGTGCTCAGCACTGCCCATCACATGCCTGATCACACACACGGTCACCACCGCCCGTCACACACCTGATCACACACGTGCTCACCGCTGCCCATCACATGCCTGATCACACACTTGTGCTCACTGCCACCCTTAACATGCCTGATCTCACACACACATGCTCACTGCTACCCATCACACACTTAATCACACACACGTGCTCACTACCGCCTGTCACACGCCTGATCACACACACGTGCTCACTGCCACCTGTCACATGCCTGATCACACACACGCGTGCTCACCACTGCCCATCGCATGCCTGATCACAGACACGTGCTCACAGCTGCCCTGCCAACTGTCACATGCCTGATCACACACACGCGTGCTCACCACTGCCCATCACATGCCTGATCACACACACATGCTCACTGCTGCCCCTCACACGCCTGATCACACACACGTGCTCACCACTGCCCATCACATGCCTGATCACACACACGCGTGCTCACCGCTGCCCATCGCATGCCTGATCACACACACGTGCTCACAGCTGCCCTGCCAACTGTCACATGCCTGATAACACACACGCGTGCTCACCACTGCCCATCACATGCCTGATCACACACACATGCTCACCGCCGCCCGTCACACGCCTGATCACACACACGTGCTCACTGCCACCTGTTACATGACTGATCACACACTCATGTGCTCACCACTGCCCATCACATGCCTGATCACAAACACATGTGCTCACTGCCGCCCGTCACACACCTGATCACACACACATGCTCATCACCACCTGTCACAGGCCTGATCACACACACGTGGTCATTGCTGGCCCATCACACACACACCATCACACCTGTGTCCTCACTGCTGGCCTGTCACATGTGCGTCATCACACACGTGTGCTCACCTGTGCTGCTGCCCCTGCAGACGGCCGTTGAGGAGTGGGTCCAGTCTTACAAGGAGGACAGGGAGCTGGCCCTGCTGGACCTCATCAGCTTCTTCGTCCAGTGCTGTGGCTGTGAAGGTGAGCCATGCTCCTGGCACTCCTGGGCCTCTCTCTCACATGCCGGCTGGGCCTCACCGTCCTGGCCGCCTGTGGTCCTAAGACACTGGGCGGGCTGGGGCCTCCTCCAGAGGCTGGTTTGGGTAGGAGATCTTGGTTTTTTGGGGAGCAGCGAGGCCGGATTACTCCTGTGGCCTTGCCGTGGTCTCTGAGGGATGAGGTGTTGTGGCCCCGCCCACCTCTCACGCCCTCCCAGGAGAAGGAGGAGGAGTGGTGCAAACCGCGTTTCCATGTTGAGTGTGCTTCTTTCTCTCCCAGGGATGGTGACGGCCGAGCTGTACCAGACCAACCAAGGCAACAGTGTGGTTCACAAGATGACCGAGAAGTTTGACCAGGTGAGGCGGGCTCTGTGCCCTCCATGAGCCCAGGGCCTGGGGTCACAGGATCTTCCCTGCTGCCCCGTGTCCCCCAAGCCCGTGGGTTCGCCATCAGGCTTGTAGGCTGAAGCAGCCCAGGTGTCACGATTGCACAGGTCGACGCCATCCGCCCTCACGTCCCTGGGAGAAGTGGCCCTTCTTCCACTGGGGAGACCACGATTCTCTATAAAGGAAAATTTGACCTTTAGTTACTATTGGAGATTCCATTGTGTATGTGGAAAGTACCGTTATAAAACGGTAACCACGTGGCCATCGTCCAGATGAAGAGAGAGCGTGGCCAATACGTGCCCAGACGTGCCCTGCCCCCGTCCTGACCTCCTCCCCACCGGGAGGTAACCATGCCCCGAACTTGGTGCCCAGAACATGCCATGGCATATCTGTCCCACGTGGGCATCTGTAGATGATGTCACCTGGCTCTGCCTGGCGCCCAGGTCTCTGCACGGGAGACACGCTTGACAGAATGATTTTGACCAGTGTTATCACGTGAAGCCATCTGGTGCACAGCTGTGGAACGTTCCATTGCACGCCTATGCGTCCTTCTTGTCTCCATTCTGCTTCTGATGGTGTTCGGGTTGGTTTCGCGCTTTGTCTCTGCGTGGCTGCAAACGTCTGTTGTCCGTGTGTCCTGCTGTGCGTCTTCACGTGTTTCTGTAGCTTAGGCCTGTGCATGCACACGTTTTCCTGTGCGAGGTGGCACCACCGTGTATTCCCAAGCAGGAGCCTCTACCTGTGTGTTAGACGTCGCCTTGGTCCTGTTCCCTGCCAGTGCGTGATGCGATGTTGTTAGGTTTTGCTAGTCTGGTAGGTGTGCACAGGGTACTTCTGGTTTCGGTTTCCTGGATTATTAGTGAGGCTGACCACCTTCTTGCATTCGAGCACTATTCTTGTTTAAAATGGTTTCTTAAGACGTTTTTTGATGTTTATTTATTTTTGAGAGAGACAGAGACAGAGTGTGAACAGGGGAGGGGCAGAGAGAGAGGGAGACACAGAATGTGAAGCAGGCTCCAGGCTCCGAGGTGTCCACACAGAGCCTGACGCGGGGCTCGAACTCACGCGAGATCACGTGAGATCTCGCGAGATCATGACCTGAGCCGAAGTCATGCGCTCAACCAACCGAGCCACCCAGGTGCCCAAAAAGGTTTTTTAAATTGTGGTAAAATACATAAAATATGAAATGCGTCACCTTAATCCCTTTTAGGTACACACCTCAGTGGCACTGAGCACATTCACGTTGCTGTGCAACCATCTGTACCATCATCTCCAGAACTTTCCATCTCCTCAAACTGAAGCTGTGTCCCCATGAACCACTGACTGCCCGTCCCCGTCCCCAGCCCCTGGCTCCACCATCTACTCTCTGTCTCTGTGGATGTGGCCCCTCTAGGGACCCCATGTATGTGCAATCACACACGATTTGTCCTTCTGTGTGGCTTATGTCGCTGAGCATCATGTCCCCAAGGTCCGTCCACGTAGTGGCAGGTGCAGAACGTCCTTCCTTATTTTCAAGGCCGAGGCACATTCCACTCTGTCGTGGACTACACCTCACTGATTGACTCATCCATTTAGGGACAGATGTAATATCTACATTAATTTGTCACACCTTAAAATATTCATGAAGTGTTTTCAGAAGTGCTGTGCATCAAGTCAGTGAACATTAAATTTTTTCTTTAACGTTTTGTTTTAAAAATGTCAAACCTAAGAAAAAGGGGAGAATACATGAATTTCGCCTGCGTTTAGCAGTTCACGACCTGCCACGTTCACTTTATGCCCCATGCATGTGCTGCTACATGTGCATGCATGTGTGTTGTGCACGTGAGTCAGCAAATGCACATGCATGTGTGCATATGTGAGTATGTTACTGCATGCATCTGTGTGCAGGTACACACGTGTGCGCAGTGTACATGTGAGCGAGCGAATGCACACGTCTGTGTGCATGTGTGTTACTGCCTGTATTCTCATATTCACGCCCTGCCACGTTCACTTTATGCCCCATGCGTGTGCTGCTACATGTTCATGCATGTGCACTGTGCACATGAGCGAGCGAATGTACATGTATGTGTGCGTATGTGAGCGTGTTGCTACATGTGTCTGCATACAGATACACATGTGCATGTGAGCAAGAGAATGCACATGTGTGTACAGATACACGTGTGTGCACTGTATGCAAGTGAGCAAATGCACATGTATGTGTGCATATGTGAATGTGTTACTGCACGTATGCGTGCATGGGTACACACGTGTGTGCACTGTGCACGTGAGCAAATGCACATGTATGTACACATGTGAGCGTGTCACTGCATGTGCACGCGCGTGCACTGTACACGCAAGTGAGCAAATGCGCACATGTATGCATGTGTTACTGCATGCGTGTGTGTGCAGGTACACACGCGTGTGCACTGTGCATGTGAGTGAGCGAATGCATGTGTGTGTTTGTGTGTTGCTGCCTGTGTCTGCCGGAACCACTCCCAAGATGGCTACTCGGATTGGGTCTGCTTCCTCAGAGGGTCCGCGTCGCCAGGTCGGGCCCTGTTCACCCTCCCCCGTGTCAGAAGCGGCAGTGGGGGCTTTTCCAGCCCCCCAGCCTGGCGCCCTCATGGGACGCCCAGCACTTTCCACGGCAGGCCCCTGGACGTGTCCGTAGGGCAATGCCGCGGGGTGCGGGGCCCCCCGTGGGCACGGTGACAGGCACGGCCACAGGAGGAGCCTCATGGAGACGTGGGCGTGAGAAGCTCGAACGCTCCCAGGTTCTCTGTTGAGAACGGCCTGTGTGCCGTGACCTCTCCCCGTCCCGGCCTCCAGAGCAGACACAAGGCGTGCCCTGCGTGTCAGGCCCGTGGACACACAGTGGCTGAGCGCCACAGAAGCAGTCTGTCACCACCTGTCCCGAGGACAGTGACACGAAGCTAGGCGCGGAGCCCCCTCGTGGAGGCGGGGCGTGCCTGCTCTGGGCTGCCCAAGCATCCCACGCGCGCGGGCCGGCCCCCGGGGTAGGTGGACGCCAGCCCCCAGTGCCCTGTGCTGCGCAGGCTGGTCCCTGCCGGGGCTCCCCCGGGTGCCCGGGGCTTGTGGCAGCGGGGGACGCTTCACCTCACGGCCACCTGTCCTCTGTCCATTCAGGAGACCGGGCTGTACTACAAGAAGTTTCTGGCGTACCCCTGGATCCTGACCATCATGTGGCCAGAGAAACTGGTAAAGCTTTCGTCTCACGTTTGGCGGCGTTTGAAGATGGGGGGTTTGTGTGCAGCTCCCTGGCAAGCCCCAAGTCGGTTGGGCATCCGCGTGGCTCCCGACTTCCTTCCGCACACAGGGTGGGCTCCCTGGGCGCACACGAGGCTCCACGTGCATGGGTCCCGGGGGACCGTGGGCCTAGCGCACAGAGTCCTGCTGACTCTGACCCTGTGTCCTGACTGGCGAGCGGGGGCTCCCCCTGACCTGACCCTGTCCTGTCCACACTGGATCCTCCTGAGCATCTGAGTCTTGTCCACAAGGGGGCGTTACCTGACGGTGCTCAGTCTACACTCACACCCGACCGCGTTCTGCTTCAGATGAGAACGTTTAAGCCAGGCTGTGTCTGGTGTGATGGGACGCCTAGACCTGACACGTTCTGCAGAAGTGACCTCACTTAGCGAGTTCCGTCTACACCGCGACATCTAGCCCTGAGTCTGTTCTGTCTACACTGTCATGTAGATTGGTGTTCTGTCTACAGGGGATTTTTTAAAGTTTATTTACTTTGAGAGAGGGAGAGAGTGTGAGCGGAGGAGGGGCAGAGGGAGAGAGAATCCCAAGCACCTGCAGGGGTTCAACCTCACAACAAATGACCCTGAGATCATGATCTGAGCCAAAACTGAGTTGGACACTTGACCAGTTGAGCCACCCAGGTGCCCCTACACGGGACATTACAACCTCACTGTGTTCTGTCTACACTGTGACACTTAGACCTGATAGTGTTCTGTCTATACTGGGACATTTGGGTTTGACTGTGTTCTGTTTACACTGGGACATTTATTTACACCTGACTGTGTTCTGTCTACCCTGGGACATTGAGAACTGACTGTGTGCTATCTACACTGGGACCTTTAGACATGGCTGTGTTCCATCTACACGGGACATTTAGGCCTGACCATTGTCTGTCTACACTGGCACATTGGGACCTGACTGTGTTTCGTCTACACTGTGTCATGGAGACCTGACCGTGTTCTGTCTACACTGGCATATTTAGACCTGACTGTGTTCTGTCTATACTGTATCATGGAGACCTGACCGTGTTCTGTCTACACTGGCATATTTAGACCTGACCGTGTTCTGTCTACACTGTATCATGGAGACCTGACTGTGTTCTGTCTACACTGTATCATGGAGACCTGACCGTGTTCCGTCTACATTGGCATATTTAGACCTGACTGCCTTCTGTCTACACTGTATCATGGAGACCTGACTGTGTTCCATCTACACTGGCATATTTAGAACTGACTGTGTTCTGTCTACACTGTATCATCGAGACCTGACCATGTTCCATCTACACTGGCATATTTAGACCTGACTGCCTTCTGTCTACACTGTATCATGGAGACCTGACCGTGTTCCGTCTACACTGGCATATTAGACCTGTGTTCTGTCTACACTGTATCATGGAGACTTGACTGTGTTCCGTCTACACTGTATCATCGAGACCTGACCGTGTTCCGTCTACACTGGCATATGTAGAACTGACTGCCTTCTGTGTACTCTGTGCTTTAGTGTCTGGACACCACTGCGTTGGTCACAGTTGGAATGACCCGACCAGTAAGTGTCCCTGTAGACACGAGCATCAGGGCGGCTGAACAGGGAGATGTAGGGGGCACCGTGTGGCCGGCCTGTCGCCCCTCGGCTTCAGGTGCCCCTGCCGGAGACGCGCCTGGGGTTCCTCATGTGGTTAATTCCCCACCATCCCATGTGTGCAGACAGGTAACGTGTGTTACTGTGCTCAGCAGTGAGCACGTGGGGACGTGCGCTCTCAAAGTGCACCGAGTTTGGGGACTGAGGACCCACCTCACAGACCCGGCTAGTGACCTGGCCTGGCCTCGGTGTGGACACGTTTATTACCCTGTTAGAGATGTGCCCCAGCCTCCGTACTGGGGAGTGGCACGGGAGCCCCCCTGGCATCAGGTGTTCTGACGCTGGGGTCTGCGGTCGAGGCTGGCTCGAGTGAACGACTGTGCTGTGCACCCCCGTGTGACCCCCGATCCCTGGCAGGGCACCCCTCCCCCTCACAGCCGAGTGAATGGTGGGGGGCGCTCAGCCAGTTTGGGGGGTGGAGGAAGTCAGGCTGTGGGGGCACGGCGGAGGGAGTGCTGTGAGGAGAGGCGGTTTGCATGGAGCGCTGGGCAGAGGCGCGGGGCGCCGGGTCCCAGCATGGAGAACGAGGAGGAGGGTTGAGTGCAAAGTGCACTGGGGAAGGCTGGACGACGCAGCGCACAGCAGCCCTAGCATGTGGGACGCTGTGCGCATAGGCCGGGCGGGCTGACTAGAAAGGGTCCTACGCGACGTGGGGCGGTCCCTGCGCACGGAGGGGGCGGTCCCTGCCCACCGAGGGGGCGGTCCCTGCGCACCGAGGGGGCGGTCCCTGCGCACGGAGATGTGAATGAGAGCAAGGCAGGAAGCTGTGACCACGTCCCCGCCCACACCCAGCAGAGGTGTGGATGCGTTGCCCCAGGGTGAAGGCTGCCGTGGGGGACCGCGTGGGGGGGGGGGTGCGTGCACGAGGGGCACAATGTCGGGGCAGTCCCTGGTCCATCCCCAGCCCCTCGAGCTCTGGGGCCGGGCACCGCTCTGCACCGGCCTGCTGGGTTCTGGCCACAGCCTTGACGTCCCTTCAGGGTCCACCTTCCCTTGGGGTCTCGTGGAGCCTGTGCAGGTAATTTAGACAAATTCGTACAACACGAGAAAGGCGAGGCTAGGGGCGGGGCGTCCTGAGGACCCCCTTTCCTAGTGGAGGGAGGCGGGGGGCAGGCGGTCCCGAGGCCCTGATTGCCCGCAGGCGGAAGGACCGTGGCCGTAGGCTGATTGGCCCCGGGTAGTGTGCCGCCCACGTCTGGGAGCGCACCTGCCGTGTCTTCCTGAGGAGACGTCTCCCTGGTCCGGCCGCGTCTCCCGCAGGGTCGGGGACCGGCCGCCTCCTTCAGCCCCCGTTTTAGGGGGTGCGTGTGGCCTCTGCGGGAGCAGGGTTGGGCTGAGTCCCCCGTGAGGGCCAAGGGAGTAGCTCTCAGGTCGGCACTCCCTGTTTGCAACACCTGAAATCGGCCGGAAGCGGAAGCAGAGCGGAGAGCGGGAGGGCCGGGCTTCTCTGGGACACGCGTTGGGAGAGGGGCCTGCACGCTTCCCTCGAGGGTCACCCGAGGTGCCACGCGTGGGGGTCCCCCCAGCACAGCCTCTTGACTTGACCACGGGGACGTGGGACAGTCCATTCAGGTGCAGGTGTGGGAGAGGTGGGGAGACCCTGGTGGCCGTGGATATGTGACCCCCCAGGTTCTGGGTCTCAGGAAGGTGGGGTACATCTGAACCCCCGCAGGTGCAGGGTCTTGGAAAATGGGGGTCACTCTACTGAGTGTGGATATGAGTCCATGGTGCAACACTGGGAAGTGTGCTCACCCTCAGTGTGGATGTGTGACCCTCAGGGCAGGATGTGGGAGACTTGGGGTCACCCTGTGTCAAGGTGGATGTGTGACTCCCAGGGGCAGGGTGTGGGAGACCTGGGGTCACCCTGTGTCAGGGCGGGCGTGCGACCCCCCAGGGACAGGGTGTAGGAGACTTGGGGTCACCCTGTGTCAGCGTGGGCGTGTGACCCCCAGGGGCAGGGTGTGGTCACTCTGTGTCAGGGTGGATGTGTGACCCCCAGGGCAGGGTGTGGGAGACTTGGGGTCACCCCGTGTCAGGGTGGGTGTGTGACCCCCAGGGGCAGCGTGTGGGAGACTTGGGGTCACCCCGTGTCAGGGTGGGCGTGTGACCCCCAGGGCAGGGTGTGGGATACTTGGGGTCACCCTGTGTCAGGGTGGGCGTGTGACCCCCAGGGGCAGGGTGTGGTCACCCTGTGTTAGGGTGGATGTGTGACCCCCAGGGCAGGGTGTGGGAGACTTGGGGTCACCTTGTGTCAGGGTGGGCGTGTGACCCCCAGGGGCAGGGTGTGGGGGACTTGGGGTCACCCTGTGTCAGGGTGGGCATGTGACCCCCAGGGCAGAGTGTGGGATACTTGGGGTCACCCTGTGTCAGGGTGGGCGTGTGACCCCCAGGGCAGGGTGTGGTCACCCTGTGTCAGGGTGGGCGTGTGACCCCCATGGCAGGGTGTGGGAGACTTGGGGTCACCCTGTGTCAGGGTAGGTGTGTGACCCCCAGGGGCAGGGTGTGGGAGACTTGGGGTCACCCCGTGTCAGGGTGGGCATGTGACCCCCAGGGGCAGCGTGTGGGAGACTTGGGGTCACCCCGTGTCAGGGTGGGCGTGTGACCCCCAAGTGCCCAGTCGGGGTGTGCTCATGTGACCTGGAGCCCCTTGTCCGCGAGCAGAGGTCTGTGTTGTGATTCTGGGAGTGCCAGGACGGGCACAGCGCCTCACCCCTGTCCCTTGTTGTGTCCTTAACCAGCAAAACGACTTCTACCCCATCGTGGGCCCGGGGCCCTTCTGGAAAAGGTTCAGGGTCAACTTCTGCGAGTTCACGGAGCTGCTGGTGCAGCAGACACACTCTTCGGTGCTGTGTGACGGACACCTCATGGATACGGTCATCTGCATGCTTAGCGGCCTCACCAACTCGGCCGTGCACAGCCTGCGGCACACCAGCTCCCTGGCAGGTGGGCCACTGCAGAGGGCCGCACGCCCGGGCTCCCGCTGACTCGGGGGGCCAGGGCCGTGTGACATGGGGGCAGGGGCTGTGGGACTTGAGAGACGGGGGCAGGGGACAGAGAGGCAGAGGCCAGGGGACACAGGAGCACACCCCTGGGTTGGCCCACGGGGCACATCCTCTCCCTCTGTCCCCATGAGAGTCCCCAGGGCTGGCCCATCTGGGCATGTGCTGTCCCTCTGTCCCCATGAGAGTCCCCCAGGACTGGCCCACCTGGGCACGTGCTGTGCCTCAGTCCCCACGAGAGTCCCCAGGGCTGGCCTACCTGGGCACGTGCTGTCCCTCTGTCCCCACGAGAGTCCCCAGGGCTGGCCCACTCAGGCACATCCTGTCCCTCTGGCCCCACGAGGGTCCCCAGGGCTGGCCCACCCGGGCACGTCCTGTCCCTCTGTTCCCACAAGAGTTCCCAGGGCTGGCCCACCCGGGTACATCCTGTCCCTCTGTCCCCACGAGAGTCCCCAGGGCTGGTCCACCTGGGAACGTCCTGTCCCTCTGGCCCCACGAGAGTCCCCAGGGCTGGCCCACCCGGGCACGTCCTGTCCCTCTGACCCCACGAGGGTCCCCAAGGCTGGCCCACAGGGGTATGTGGTGTTCCTGTGTCTGCTGGCCTTGTGTGCCCTCCAAGGCATGCTGAGTCATGGTTGAGTCGTGCTGGCTGTGGGCTACTGATGTGATCTTGCAGCTGGGTAGGACGTGGGGTGTGTCCGTGCCCGGGGACCCTAAGGCATGTTTTGGGTCAGTGTGCACGGCTGTTGTTTGGGGGTGACCCTCTGCACACTTGTGACCCAGCAAGGGCAGGATGGGACATCTTCTCCAGCCCCGGCTTCCCCAGGCCCTGTCTTAGTACTGCTGCGAATGGTCACTCCTGTGGGAGGTGAGCTGGGCTCCGGGGTCACAGATCCGTGGACACGGCCCCGGGGTCACAGCCCTGCTCTGTTTGGCAGCCATGAAGCTGCTGACAGCGCTGGCCAGCGTGAACCAGGGCATCTGCACGAACAGGCGCAGGTCCCAGCGGCTGTGTGAGGTGGAGAACATCGCCAAACTCAAGGGCAAACACAAATACTGCATGGAAGTACTGGACCAGCGCAGACAGCAGGTGCAGGGGGCGGGGCCGCCATGTGAGGGCGGGGCCAGCAGCAGGAGTGGGGGCGGGGCCACGGAAGGAGGGCGGGGCCAGCAGCAGACGCGAGGGGCTGGGGGCGGGGCCACGGAAGGAGGGCGGGGCCAGCAGACGACGCCAGCGGCGGGGGCGGGGCCAGCAGCAGACGCCCGGCCGGGCCAGCAGAAGACGCCAGCGGCGGGGGTCGGGGCCACCTGAGAGGGGGGCACACAGGTGTGAGGACGTCACTGTGCAGGGAGGGGACCCAGGTGTGAGGATGTCACCGTGCTGGGAGGGAGGGGACCCAGGTGTGAGGATGTGACTGTGTGCAGGGGGGGAGGGGACCCAGGTGTGAGGGCCTCGCCGGGTGCAGGGGGCAGTGAGGAAGGGAGGCAGGCGTGTGCCCGGGGTCTGGGGCTGGGCCGGGTTGATCCCCAACCTCTGTGGTTTCCGCCTCCGCCCATGGGGCGTCCGTGCGGCCGCATGTGGCCCCCTAGGCGTGTGAGCATTGTCCTGGGTTGGGGTCTCTATAATAGGGCAGCGAGCGGGGGTGCAGAAACCATAGCGGTGACCCCAGCCCCTTCCACGTCCCGGTTCCGGGTTCCAGCTGGCCGCCCGTGGGGGGGGGGTGTGCCCTGGCTCCCCGGGGACACGCAGGTGAACCCCCATCCCCTGTCACGGCTCAGTGACATGTCTGTCTCTCGATATCATTTGTGGGCTTGACACCTGTGGATTCTTTTACGCACAAACCGCGTTCACTTGCGTCACGTGTGAGGCCCGTGTGTCCCTCCGACCTCTGCGCCCCCGCGGTCTTCGGTCTGCGCACCTGGGAGGTCACTTCGCTGCCCAGTGTCCACAGCTCACAGAGCACAGGAGCCCCTCTAGGAAGATAGCTGGGCATGCGTGGGGTCTCCGCCGCTGTCCCCTCCGCCAGGGCCCTGGGTCCTTCACCCTGGCCCCTGCCCCCCGACCTGTGCCCCATGCCCCTCACCCCCTCGCCCTTCCTCCCGCCCCCTCACCCCTGCCCTGTGCCCCTTACCCCCTTGCCTCTGCCCCCGATACCCCCACCTTCATTGTGTCACCCCTGCCTATCACCCCTTGGTCCCTGCCCCCATCCCCCTCACCCTGCCACCCCTTCGCCCCTGCCCCTCACCCCTTTGCTCCTGCCCCACCTCCCCCATCACCCCTACCGCTTGGCCCCTGTCCCTTACCCCAGCCCCTCACCCCATTGTCCTCCTTCACCGCTGCTTTACCACCCCCAACTCCTCAGCCTTGCCCTCAGCACTGCCCCTCACCCCTTCACTCCCTTCCCTTCACCCCTCCCCTTTGTTTGTCCTCATGGGTGCCCCTTCAGCCGTACCACGCACCCCTACACCTCCCCCCACTCACCCCTTCACTCCCCCCCAGCCTTCACCCCCCACCCCTCCAGTCACCCCTTCACCCCCCCCTTCACCACCCCCCACCCTGCCCCCATATGTGCGCATGCGTGAGGCCAGCGTGCACGGAGCCGCCCAGCAGCTCAGGCGACAGACGGCCGGCGGGCTGGTGTGCAGTCCCAGCGGGGGGCAGAACCACCAGCGTAGAGGATGCTAATGCCTGGTGGGGGGCGACCACGCAGCGGGCTGCGTTGGGCCTGGTGGCCGCAGCTCTGCGGAGGCCCGCAGCCCGCCTCTCCTGCCTGACGCTCCCGTGCCTTCTCCCGCTCCACCAGAGCAAGCCCGTGGCCATCGACAACATCATCTGTGCGCTCTTTAAGAGGACGTTCGTGCCTCGCTACCGGTAAGGCTTGGCCTCGGGGCCGCGCGTCTTCCCCGCCTGTCCCCGTGACCAGGCGTGGCTCAGCCCCGTGTCGACCAGCGCACCCTGCCGCGTGGGCGACGCGGCCTGGCCGTCCCAGTGACGCTCTGGCTTTGCTTTCGCAGCGACATCAGCTCGGACATCCGAGTGATCTGCGTGGCGGAGCTCGGATGCTGGATCAAGCTCTACCCGGACCTGTTCCTGGACAACAACTACTTGAAGTACATCGGCTGGATGCTGTATGACAAGGTAGGCGCGCTCCGCTGGTCTGCTGCCTCCCCCGAGGAGGCCCCCAGGCCCGCTTTCCTGTCCGGCGGTTCCCGGAGCGAGCACGCGTGTCCTGCACGGTGTCTCGTGAGTCCCGCCGTGCAGAGAAGTCTTTCCGACAAGCTGCGATTTTGCAGCAGGGGGTCTGGGCTGCAGGGGGTCTGGGCCGCAGGGGCTCACGTGTCCCCTGGAGAAATGGGGACGTGGCCCTGCCTCGTGTCTGTCCTGCGACACAGGGTTGTGCGTCTGGGCCCCTCACTGACATTGCGGACCAGGCCCAGCAGCTGCACGCGCCCACAGGACCGTGCTCGAGGCCAGCCCCACCCCCTGCCACCAGCTCTGGGTGGGGGCCACGGGCACGGTCCTCGGCCTGCCGGGCACAGGGAGCCTCGGACACGAGCCTGCTTGGGAACACCCGCTCTGGACCCTGCGCGTCCGGATCTCACCAGAACACACGTGCCCGCCTGGCGGTCGCCGGCTGCGACTGACGTTGGGCGGTTTCTGGTCCCTGGGACAGACGGAAACGGGTACAAGTCTGTTCTCCCAAACGGACGCCTTTTTCGTGAAAAGTGAGCGAGACGAAGCCCTAAGAAATGTTCGTGACCACCCGTCGTCGGTTGTGTTTCCTGGTGGTGGGCCTGATGGCCTTGTCCTCCCCCCAACTCCTCCCCATCCTCTTCTTGACTACTCCTCCCTCCTCCCCTCCTCCTCCTCCTCCTCCCCCCTCTTCCTCTTCCGCCTCCTCCTTCTCCCCTCTCCTCCTCCTCCCTCCTGCCCTCCTCCTCCCCTCCTCCTCCCCTCCTCCTCCTCTCCTCCTCCTCTCCCCCTCCCCTCCTCCTCCTCTCCCCGCCCCCTCCCTCCTCCCCCACTTCCTTTTCCTCCCACTCATCCCTCTGATTCCTCCCCCGCCCCTTCCTCCCCTCGTCCCCCTCCTCTTTCTGAGTCCTCCCCATCACCTTTCTCCCCTGCATCCTCCTCCTCCTTCCACCCTCCCTCCTCCCCACTGCCTCTTCCCTCTGATCTTCTTGACTCTTTCCCCACCTCCTCCCCCTCTCCTTCTCCTCCTCCTGACTCCTCCCCTCACCACTTCCACCCCTTCCTCTTCCTGACTCCTCCCCCCCAACTTCTCTCCCTCTCTTTCCTCCCCCTCCCTCCTCCTCCCCCCCTCCCCCTCCTCCTCTCCCCCTCCTCCTCTCCCCCTCCCTCCTCCTCCCCCCTCCCTCCCCCTCCCCCTCCCCCTCCCCCTCCCCCTCCCCCCCTCCTTCTCCCCCCTCCCTCCTCCTCCCCCCTCCCCCCTCCTCCTCTCCCCCTCCTCCTCTCCCCCTCCCTCCTCCTCCTCCCCCCTCCTCCTCCTCTCCCCTCCCCCCTCCTCCTCTCCCCCTCCTCCCCTCCCCCCTCCCCCTCCCCGTCCCCTCCCCCCTTCCCCTCCCCGTCCCCTCCCCCTCCTCCCCTTCCCCTCCTCCTCCCCCCTCCCCCTCCCCCCTTCCTCTCCTCCTCCTCCTCCTCTCCCCCTCCCTTCTCATTCCCCTTCCCTCCTCCCACATGTCCTTTCCCCCTCCTTCCCCCCACTACCTTTCCCGCTTCCTCCTCCCCACCTCCTTTTCCTCCCATTCCTTCCCCTGACTCCTCCCCCTGAATCCTCCCCGACCCCTCCCCCCTCCCCTTCCTCCCCCTTCCTTCTCTCTCTCTCCTTCCTCTCCTCCCCCTCCCTTCTCCCTACTTTTCGTACCCCTTCCCCCTCCTCCTCCTCCTCTCCCTCACTCTTCCCTCCTCCTCCTGATTCCCCCCTCCTCCTTGTCGCCCTCCTCTTCCTGACTACTTCCCCTCTCCTTCCTCCCCTCCCTCCTCTCCTTCCTCCCCTCCCTCCTCTCCTTCCTCCCCTCCCTCCTCCTCTCCTTCGTCCCCTCCCTCCTCTCCTTCCTCTCCTCCCTCCTCTCCTCCCTCCCCTCCCTCCTCCCCTTCCTCCCCTCCCTCCCCTCCCTCTTCCCTTTCCCCCTCCGCCCTCCTTCATCCCCCCTCCGCCCTCCTTCATCCCCCCTCCTCCTCCCCTCACATTCCTCCCTTCCCTCCTCATCCACTTCCTCTTCCTGACTCCTCCCCCTCTCCTCTTCCCCCCTCCTCCTTCCCCCCCTCTCCTTTCTCCTCCTCTACTTTCTCCTCTCCCTCCTTCTCCTCTCCTGCCTCCCCTCCCCTCTCCTTCCTCCCCTCCCCTCCCCTCTCCTTCCTCCCCTCCCCTCCCCTCCCCTCTCCTTCCTCCCCTCCCCTTCCTCCCCTCCCCTTCCTCCCCTCCCCTCTCCTTCCCTTCCTCCTCCTCTCCTTCCTCCCCTTCGTCCTCTCCTTCCTTCTCTCTGTCCCCCTCTCCTTCCTCCTCTACCTCCTCCTTCCTCCCCTCCCTCCTCCTCTCCTTCCTTCCCTCACTCCTCTCCTTCCTCCCCTCCCTCCTCTCCTTCCTCCTCTCCGTCCTTCTTCCTCCCCTCCCTCCTCCTCTCCTTCCTCCCCTCCCTCCTCTCCTTCCTCCCCTCCCTCCTCTCCTTCCTCTCCTCCCTCCTCTCCTTCCTCTCCTCCCTCCTGTCCTACCTCCCCTCCCTCCTCCCCGTCCTCCCCTCCCTCTTCCCCTTCCCCCTCCGCCCTCCTTCATCCCCCCTCCTCCTCCCCTCTCATTCCTCCCTTCCCTCCTCATTCCCCTCCTCTTCCTGACTCCTCCCCCTCTCCTCTTCCCCCCTCCTCCTTTCTCCCCCTCTTTCTCCTCCTCTACTTTCTCCTCTCCCTCCTCCTCTCCTGCCTCCCCTCCCCTCTCCTTCCCTTCCTCCTCCTCTCCTTCCTCCCCTTCGTCCTCTCCTTACTTCTCTTTGTCCCCCTCTCCTTCCTCCCTTCCCTCCTCCTCTCCTTCCTCCCCTCCCTCCTCTCCTTCCTCCTCTCCCTCCTTCTTCCTCCCCTCCCTCCTCCTCTCCTTCCTCCCCTCCCTCCTCCTCTCCTTCCTCCCCTCCCTCCTCTCCTTCCTCCCCTCCCTCCTCTCCTTCCTCCCATCCCTCCTCTCCTTCCTCCCCTCCCTCCTCTCCTTCCTCCCCTCCCTCCTCTCCTTCCTCCCCTCCCTCTTCCCCTTCCCCGTCCGCCCTCCTTCATCCCCCTCCTCCTCCTCTCTCATTCCTCCCTTCCCTCCTCATCCCCCTCCTCTTCCTGACTCCTCCCCCTCTCCTCTTCCCCCCTCCTCCCTCTCTCCTCTTCCCCCTCCTCCTTTCTCCCCCTCTCCTTTCTCCTCCTCTACTTTCTCCCCTCCCTCCTTCTCTTCTCCTTCCTCCCCTCTCCTTCCCTCCCTCCTTTCTTCCTTCCTCCCCTCCCTCCTCTCCTTCCTCCCCTCCCTCCTCTCCTTCCTCCCCTCTGTCATCTCCTTCCTCCCCTCCCTCATTTCCTTCCTCCCCCTCTCCTTCCTCCCCTCCCTCCCCTCTCCTTCACCCCCCTCCTCCTCCCCTGTCATTCCTCCCCTCCCTCATCCTCTCTCCTCCTCCCCTCCCTCCTCCTTCCCCTCTCCCTCCTCCTCTTTCATCCTCCTCCTCTTTCCTCCTGACTCCTCCCCCCTCCTTCATCCCCCCTCCTCTTCCTGGCTCCTCCCCCCTTCTCCCCTCCTGACTTCTCCCCCTCTCCTTCCTCCTTCTCCTCTCCCCTCTTCCTCCCCCACCTCCTTCCTCCCTTCCTTCTCCGCCACCTCCTCCTCCTCCCACTGAACCCTCCCACTCCTCCCCCTTCCCTTCCTCCCCTCCCCCTCCCCCTATCCCTCCCCCCTCCTCCTCCCCTCTCTCTTCCCTCCCTTCCTCCTCCTGATTCCATCTCCTCCCCCTCCCCCGCTCTGCCCATCCCCCTCCCTCCTCCTCTCCCTCCCCCTCCTGACTCCTGAGCTGGGGCTCTTGTCTCATGGGCATTGCCGGAAGGGGGCAGGTGTGCAGGGACGGGGAATCTCCACGTGGTGCGCTCACTGCTTGCGCGCTGGTTGCAGGCGAGGCGCTTGGTAAGGTTCCGCGTTCTCTGGGTTTTACCTCTTGATGGTTTATCGTGCTGTGAGGACAGACGGCACGTTTGCGTGTGCACGCCGTGGATCGCAGGGTGGTGGCTGGTCGCGTGTGCTGGCCGGTCCTGGGTTCCAGAGTGGAGACGGGGCATGTTCTCTGAGGTGAAGGGTAGTAACAGGACGGGGACACCGGACCGTTTCTTCGTCCGCCGGAGCTTGTGCTGGTGCCCAGGCCACCGCGACGGAACGCCACCGGCGGGACTCGTAAACCACACGCGTTCATGGCTCACATCTGGGGCTGGATGTCCCAGGTCAAGGCCGGCCGACTCCGGGTCTGGAGAGGACCTCTTCCCCGGGCCGTTTTCCCCACGTGGGGGAGGCGAGGGTCAGGGAGCTGTCTGGGGCGTCGTTGACCTGCACGGTGATCCCAAGGTGGGGGCTCCGCCCTCAAGGCCGCAGCGCCTCCCGGAGGCCCCGCCTCCACGCACGTTCTTCTGGGGGGCTGGGACTTCGCGTTTGCCCTTGGCGGGCACAGGGACGCTGGTCTGGAGTGGCGGCTGGCTGCTTTCGGCAGCTGCCTGAGTGCAGCTGGCTTAGTGCAGACGCAGCAATACAGTGACTTTCCTGGGGTCTCGGGGGCTGCTTGGCATCCGCCAACGGAGCCCGTGTGCGGAGGGAGGAGGGCGGGCAGGGCAGGGCAGCGTTGTGGGCAGCGCAGGTCCTCGGGGGGGGGGGGGGGGGCGCTGTGGGCGGTCGTGACCGCAGCTCCGGGCGGGCGGTGGCCTCCCGGGTGCTTCCTGGCGCCTGGGGAGCCCGGATGCACAGCGTGGCTTCGCTCCTCTGCCCCAGCCCCCCCCCCCCCCCCCACCGCGTCGGGAGCCTCTTCTGTGCCCCAGGGAAGGGCTGCCAGAACGTCCCCAGCAGCGGTGTCCCTGAATGCGGTCGACGGACGTGGGCTCTGCTGGCCTACAGGGACCACGCGGTGCAGCGTGTGTGGCCCAGGGCCTGTGTGCGGCTTCGGGCTGTGTGCTCTGTAAGTGCTGCTCAGGTCCAGGAACAATCCCTCAGGGACGGACTTGGTTTCCTACAGAGACGTGGGGGGCGGACAGGTCGCCCACATGCCCTGCACTTGGGATTGGGCGGTCGGGAGGCGTTTCTCTCCATCAGGGGGACTGTGCTGTCACTCACTGAGGAGGGTAGTAATGTCAACACTGGAAGAGGTCGCTCAGAAATAAATCGTGTTGCTAAGTCCACCCGTGCAGGGCATGTTTATTTTCTCTGCTTAAGAGACACATCTTCCGGGGGCACCTGGCTGGCCCCGTTGATGGGGCCTACGACTGTTGACTTTGGAGTCCTGAGTTTCAGCCCCAGGTTGGGTATGGGGCTTTAAAATTCATTTTGAAAAACACAATAAAGATGCACATGGCTGTGTTAAGCGTGGACACTAAATTAATCCGCATGTGAGGCAGGACAAATACCCCACATGACGTGGCAACAATCTCTCCCAGTGCTGGAGGCTGGGAGTCTGAGATCCTGGCTGGGCAGAGACTGGGAGGTTGAGATCCAGGCAAGGCCGAGGCTGAAAGTGTGAGGACCAGTAGGGCCTGAGTCAGGGACTCTGACATCCAGGCAGGGCTGAGGCTGGGAGTCTGAGATCTAGGTGGGGCCGAGGCTGGGGGTCTGAGA